>NW_027445565.1:0-34134 GCF_035582795.1 Mycteria americana | reverse complement strand
TCGCGCTCTGCTAAAGCATTGCTTCGTAATGGGGGCAACACTCTCTATCTCTCTCTGGCAGAGCCCGGCTGCCAAATTGGAAACGTCCAGACATTGCGCCCACAGGAAAGCTGCCTGCACTGAAAGCTCTAGCTGGTTTTCACTGTCCCTTGGAACTGCATTCGCTGCCACACCAGACATTCGCGCTCTGCTAAAGCATTGCTTCGTAATGGGGCAACACTCTGTATCTCTCTTCTGGCAGAGCCCGGCTGCCAAATTGGAAACGTCCAGAGATTGCGCCACAGGAAAGCTGCCAGCACTGAAAGCTCTAGCTGGTTTTTCACTGTCCCTTGGAACTGCATTCGCTGCCACACAGACATTCGCGCTCTGCTAAAGCATTGCTTCGTAATGGGGCAACACTCTGTATCTCTCTCTGGCAGAGCCCGGCTGCCAAATTGGAAACGTCCAGACATTGCGCCCACAGGAAAGCTGCCAGCACTGAAAGCTCTAGCTGGTTTTCACTGTCCCTTGGAACTGCATTCGCTGCCACACAGACATTCGCGCTCTGCTAAAGCATTGCTTCGTAATGGGGCAACACTCTGTATCTCTCTCTGGCAGAGCCCGGCTGCCAAATTGGAAACGTCCAGAGATTGCGCCACAGGAAAGCTGCCAGCACTGAAAGCTCTAGCTGGTTTTCACTGTCCCTTGAACTGCATTCGCTGCCACACAGACATTCGCGCTCTGCTAAGCATTGCTTCGTAATGGGGCAACACTCTGTATCTCTCTCTGGCAGAGCCCGGCTGCCAAATTGGAAACGTCCAGAGATTGCGCCCACAGGAAAGCTGCCAGCACTGAAAGCTCTAGCTGGTCTTTCACTGTCCCTTGGAACTGCATTCGCTGCCACACAGACATTCGCGCTCTGCTAAAGCATTGCTTCCTAATGGGGCAACACTCTGTATCTCTCTCTGGCAGAGCCGGCTGCCAAATTGGAAACGTCCAGAGATTGCGCCCACAGGAAAGCTGCCAGCACTGAAAGCTCTAGCTGGTTTTCACTGTCCCTTGGAACTGGCATTCGCTGCCACACAGACATTCGCGCTCTGCTAAAGCATTGCTTCGTAATGGGGCAACACTCTGTATCTCTCTCTGGCAGAGCCCGGCTGCCAAATTGGAAACGTCCAGACATTGCGCCCACAGGAAAGCTGCCAGCACTGAAAGCTCTAGCTGGTTTTCACTGTCCTTTGGAACTGCATTCGCTGCCACACAGACATTCGCGCTCTGCTAAAAGCATTGCTTCGTAAGGGGCAACACTCTGTATCTCTCTCTGGCAGAGCCCGGCTGCCAATTGAAACGTCCAGAGATTGCGCCCACAGGAAGCTGCCAGCACTGAAAGCTCTAGCTGGTTTTCACTGTCCCTTGGAACTGCATTCGCTGCCACACAGACATTCGCGCTCTGCTAAAGCATTGCTTCGTAATGGGGCAACACTCTGTATCTCTCTCTGGCAGAGCCCGGCTGCCAAATTGGAAACGTCCAGACATTGCGCCCACAGGAAAGCTGCCAGCACTGAAAGCTCTAGCTGGTTTTTCACTGTCCCTTGGAACTGCATTCGCTGCCACACAGACATTCGCGCTCTGCTAAAGCATTGCTTCCTAATGGGGCAACACTCTGTATCTCTCTCTGGCAGAGCCCGGCTGCCAATTGGAAACGTCCAGAGATTGCGCCCACAGGAAAGCTGCCAGCACTGAAAGCTCTAGCTGGTTTTCACTGTCCCTTGGAACTGCATTCGCTGCCAACACAGACATTCGCGCTCTGCTAAAGTATTGCTTCGTAATGGGGCAACACTCTGTATCTCTCTCTGGCAGAGCCCGGCTGCCAAATTGGAAACGGTCCAGGACATTGCGCCCACAGGAAAGCTGCCAGCACTGAAAGCTCTAGCTGGTTTCACTGTCCCTTGGAACTGCATTCGCTGCCACACAGACATTCGCGCTCTGCTAAAGCATTGCTCCTAATGGGGCAACACTCTGTATCTCTCTCTGGCAGAGCCCGGCTGCCAAATTGGAAACGTCCAGACATTGCGCCCACAGGAAAGCTGCCAGGCACTGAAAGCTCTAGCTGGTTTTCACTGTCCCTTGGAACTGCATTCGCTGCCACACAGACATTCGCGCTCTGCTAAAGCATTGCTTCCTAATGGGGCAACACTCTGTATCTCTCTCTGGCAGAGCCCGGCTGCCAATTGGAAACGTCCAGAGATTGCGCCCACAGGAAAGCTGCCAGCACCGAAAGCTCTAGCTGTTTTTCACTGTCCCTTGGAACTGCATTCGCTGCCACACAGACATTCGCGCTCTGCTAAAGCATTGCTTCGTAATGGGGCAACACTCTGTATCTCTCTCTGGCAGAGCCCGGCTGCCAAATTGGAAACGTCCAGACATTGCGCCCAGAGGAAAGCTGCCAGCACTGAAAGCTCTAGCTGTTTTCCACTGTCCCTTGGAACTGCATTCGCTGCCACACAGACATTCGCGCTCTGCTAAAGCATTGCTTCGTAATGGGCAACACTCTGTATCTCTCTCTGGCAGAGCCGGCTGCCAAATTGGAAACGTCCCAGACATTGCGCCCACAGGAAAGCTGCCAGCACTGAAAGCTCTAGCTGGTTTTCACTGTCCCTTGGAACTGCATTCGCTGCCACACAGACATTCGCGCTCTGCTAAAGCATTGCTTCCTAATGGGGCAACACTCTGTATCTCTCTCTGGCAGAGCCCGGCTGCCAAATTGGAAACGTCCAGAGATTGCGCCCACAGGAAAGCTGCCAGCACTGATAGCTCTAGCTGGTTTTCACTGTCCCTTGGAACTGCATTCGCTGCCACACAGACATTCGCGCTCTGCTAAAGTATTGCTTCGTAATGGGGCAACACTCTGTATCTCTCTCTGGCAGAGCCCGGCTGCCAATTGGAAACGTCCAGACATTGCGCCCACAGGAAAGCTGCCAGCACTGAAGCTCTAGCTGGTTTTCACTGTCCCTTGGAACTGCATTCGCTGCCACACAGACATTCGCGCTCTGCTAAAGCATGCTTCGTAATGGGGCAACACTCTGTATCTCTCTCTGGCAGAGCCCGGCTGCCAAATTGGAAACGTCCAGAGATTGCGCCCACAGGAAAGCTGCCAGCACTGAAGCTCTAGCTGGTTTTCACTGTCCCTTGGAACTGCATTCGCTGCCACACAGACATTCGCGCTCTGCTAATGCTTGCTTCCTAATGGGGCAACACTCTGTATCTCTCTCTGGCAGAGCCCGGCTGCCAAATTGGAAACGTCCAGAGATTGCGCCCACAGGAAAGCTGCAGCACCGAAAGCTCTAGCTGGTTTTCACTGTCCCTTGGAACTGCATTCGCTGCACACAGACATTCGCGCTCTGCTAAAGGCAATTGCTTCGTAATGGGGCAACACTCTGTATCTCTCTCTGGCAGAGCCCGGCTGCCAAATTGGAAACGTCCAGACATTGCGCCCACAGGAAAGCTGCCAGCACTGAAAGCTCTAGCTGGTTTTCACTGTCCCTTGGGAACTGCATTCGCTGCCACACAGACATCGCGCTCTGCTAAAGCATTGCTTCCTAATGGGGCAACACTCTGTATCTCTCTCTGGCAGAGCCCGGCTGCCAAATTGAAACGTCCAGACATTGCGCCCACAGGAAAGCTGCCAGCACTGAAAGCTCTAGCTGGTTTTCACTGTCCCCTTGGAACTGCATTCGCTGCCACACAGACATTCGCGCTCTGCTAAAGCATTGCTTCGTAATGGGGCAACACTCTGTATCTCTCTCTGGCAGAGCCCGGCTGCCAAATTGGAAACGTCCAGACATTGCGCCCACAGGAAAGCTGCCAGCACTGAAAGCTCTAGCGGGTTTTCACTGTCCCTTGGAACTGCATTCGCTGCCACACAGACATTCGCGCTCTGCTAAAGCATTGCTTCGTATGGGGCAACACTCTGTATCTCTCTCTGGCAGAGCCCGGCTGCCAAATTGGAAACGTCCAGAATTGCGCCCACAGGAAAGCTGCCAGCACTGAAAGCTCTAGCTGGTTTTCACTGTCCCTTGGAACTGCATTCGCTGCCACACAGACATTCGCGCTCTGCTAAAGCATTGCTTCGTAATGGGGCAACACTCTGTATCTCTCTCTGGCAGAGCCCGGCTGCCAAATTGGAAACGTCCAGAGATTGCGCCCACAGGAAAGCTGCCAGCACTGAAAGCTCTAGCTGGTTTTCACTGTCCCTTTGGAACTGCATTCGCTGCCACACAGACATTCGCGCTCTGCTAAAGCTTTGCTTTCGTAATGGGGCAACACTCTGTATCTCTCTCTGGCAGAGCCCGGCTGCCAAATTGGAAAGTCCAGACATTGCGCCCACAGGAAAGCTGCCAGCACTGAAAGCTCTAGCTGGTTTTCACTGTCCCTTGGAACTGCATTCGCTGCCACACAGACATTCGCGCTCTGCTAAGCATTGCTTCCTAATGGGGCAACACTCTGTATCTCTCTCTGGCAGAGCCCGGCTGCCAAATTGGAAACGTCCAGACATTGCGCCCACAGGAAAGCTGCCAGCACTGAAAGCTCTAGCTGGTTTTCACTGTCCCTTGGAACTGCATTCGCTGCCACACAGACATTCGCGCTCTGCTAAAGCATTGCTTCCTAATGGGGCAACACTCTGTATCTCTCTCTGGCAGAGCCCGGCTGCCAAATTGGAAACGTCCAGACATTGCGCCCACAGGAAAGCTGCCAGCACTGAAAGCTCTAGCTGGTTTTCACTGTCCCTTGGAACTGCATTCGCTGCCACACAGACATTCGCGCTCTGCTAAAGCATTGCTCGTAATGGGGCAACACTCTGTATCTCTCTCTGGCAGAGCCCGGCTGCCAAATTGGAAACGTCCAGAGATTGCGCCCACAGGAAAGCTGCCAGCACTGAAAGCTCTAGCTGGTTTTCACTGTCCCTTGGAACTGCATTCGCTGCCACACAGACATTCGCGCTCTGCTAAAGCATTGCTTCGTAATGGGGCAACACTCTGTATCTCTCTCTGGCAGAGCCCGGCTGCCAAATTGGAAACGTCAGAGATTGCGCCCACAGGAAAGCTGCCAGCACTGAAAGCTCTAGCTGGTTTTCACTGTCCCTTGGAACTGCATTCGCTGCCACACAGACATTCGCGCTCTGCTAAAGCATTGCTTCGTAATTGGGGCAACACTCTGTATCTCTCTCTGGCAGAGCCCGGCTGCCAAATTGGAAACGTCCAGACATTGCGCCCACAGGAAAGCTGCCAGCACTGAAAGCTCTAGCTGGTTTTCACTGTCCCTTGGAACTGCATTCGCTGCCACACAGACATTTCGCGCTCTGCTAAAGCATTGCTTCGTAATGGGGCAACACTCTGTATCTCTCTCTGGCAGAGCCCGGCTGCCAAATTGAAACGTCCAGACATTGCGCCCACAGGAAAGCTGCCAGCACTGAAAGCTCTAGCTGGTTTTCACTGTCCCTTGGAACTGCATTCGCTGCCACACAGACATTCGCGCTCTGCTAAAGCATTGCTTCGTAATGGGGCAACACTCTGTATCTCTCTCTGGCAGAGCCCGGCTGCCAAATTGGAAACGTCCAGACATTGCGCCCACAGGAAAGCTGCCAGCACTGAAAGCTCTAGCTGGTTTTCACTGTCCCTTGGAACTGCATTCGCTGCCACACAGACATTCGCGCTCTGCTAAAGCATTGCTTCCTAATGGGGCAACACTCTGTATCTCTCTCTGGCAGAGCCCGGCTGCCAAATTGGAAACGTCCAGAGATTGCGCCCACAGGAAAGCTGCAGCACTGAAAGCTCTAGCTGGTTTCACTTGTCCCTTGGAACTGCATTCGCTGCCACACAGACATTCGCGCTCTGCTAAAGCATTGCTTCGTAATGGGGCAACACTCTGTATCTCTCTCTGGCAGAGCCCGGCTGCCAAATTGGAAACGTCCAGAGATTGCGCCACAGGAAAAGCTGCAGCACTGAAAGCTCTAGCTGGTTTTCACTGTCCTTGGAACTGCATTCGCTGCACACAGACATTCGCGCTCTGCTAAAGCATTGCTTCCTAATGGGGCAACACTCTGTATCTCTCTCTGGCAGAGCCCGGCTGCCAAATGGAAACGTCCAGACATTGCGCCCACAGGAAAGCTGCCAGCACTGAAAGCTCTAGCTGGTTTTCACTGTCCCTTGGAACTGCATTCGCTGCCACACAGACATTCGCGCTCTGCTAAGCATTGCTTCCTAATGGGGCAACACTCTGTATCTCTCTCTGGCAGAGCCCGGCTGCCAAATTGGAAACGTCCAGACATTGCGCCCACAGGAAAGCTGCCAGCACTGAAAGCTCTAGCTGGTTTTCACTGTCCCTTGGAACTGCATTCGCTGGCCACACAGACATTCGCGCTCTGCTAAAGCTTAACTTGGTAATTGAGGCAACACACTCTGTATCTCTCTCTGGCAGAGCCGGCTGCCAAATTGGAAACGTCCAGAGATTGCGCCCACAGGAAAGCTGCCAGCACTGGAAAGCTCTAGCTGGTTTTTCACTCTGTCCCCTTGGAACTGCATTCGCTGCCACACAGACATTCGCGCTCTGCTAAAGCATTGCTTCCTAATGGGGCAACACTCTCTATCTCTCTCTGGCAGAGCCCGGCTGCCAAATTGGAAACGTCCAGACATTGCGCCCACAGGAAAGCTGCCAGCACTGAAAGCTCTAGCTGGTTTTCACTGTCCCTTGGAACTGCATTCGCTGCCACACAGACATTCGCGCTCTGCTAAAGCATTGCTTCCTAATGGGGCAACACTCTGTATCTCTCTCTGGCAGAGCCCGGCTGCCAAATTGGAAACGTCCAGAGATTGCGCCCACAGGAAAGCTGCCAGCACTGAAAGCTCTAGCTGGTTTTCACTGTCCCTTGGAACTGCATTCGCTGCCACACAGACATTCGCGCTCTGCTAAAGCATTGCTTCGTAATGGGGCAACACTCTGGATCTCTCTCTGGCAGAGCCCGGCTGCCAAATTGGAAACGTCCAGACATTGCGCCCACAGGAAAGCTGCCAGCACTGAAAGCTCTAGCTGGTTTTCACTGTCCCTTGGAACTGCATTCGCTGCCACACAGACATTCGCGCTCTGCTAAAGCATTGCTTCCTAATGGGGCAACACTCTGTATCTCTCTCTGGCAGAGCCCGGCTGCCAAATTGGAAACGTCCAGACATTGCGCCCACAGGAAAGCTGCCAGCACTGAAAGCTCTAGCTGGTTTTCACTGTCCCTTGGAACTGCATTCGCTGCCACACAGACATTCGCGCTCTGCTAAAGCATTGCTTCCTAATGGGGCAACACTCTGTATCTCTCTCTGGCAGAGCCCGGCTGCCAAATTGGAAACGTCCAGAGATTGCGCCCACAGGAAAGCTGCCAGCACTGAAAGCTCTAGCTGGTTTTCACTGTCCCTTGGAACTGCATTCGCTGCCACACAGACATTCGCGCTCTGCTAAAGCATTGCTTCCTAATGGGGCAACACTCTGTATCTCTCTCTGGCAGAGCCCGGCTGCCAAATTGGAAACGTCCAGACATTGCGCCCACAGGAAAGCTGCCAGCACTGAAAGCTCTAGCTGGTTTTCACTGTCCCTTGGAACTGCATTCGCTGCCACACAGACATTCGCGCTCTGCTAAAGCATTGCTTCCTAATGGGGCAACACTCTGTATCTCTCTCTGGCAGAGCCCGGCTGCCAAATTGGAAACGTCCAGACATTGCGCCCACAGGAAAGCTGCCAGCACTGAAAGCTCTAGCTGGTTTTCACTGTCCCTTGGAACTGCATTCGCTGCCACACAGACATTCGCGCTCTTCTAAAGTATTGCTTCGTAATGGGGCAACACTCTGTATCTCTCTCTGGCAGAGCCCGGCTGCCAAATTGGAAACGTCCAGAGATTGCGCCCACAGGAAAGCTGCCAGCACCGAAAGCTCTAGCTGGTTTTCACTGTCCCTTGGAACTGCATTCGCTGCCACACAGACATTCGCGCTCTGCTAAAGCATTGCTTCGTAATGGGGCAACACTCTGTATCTCTCTCTGGCAGAGCCCGGCTGCCAAATTGGAAACGTCCAGACATTGCGCCCACAGGAAAGCTGCCAGCACTGAAAGCTCTAGCTGGTTTTCACTGTCCCTTGGAACTGCATTCGCTGCCACACAGACATTCGCGCTCTGCTAAAGCATTGCTTCGTAATGGGGCAACACTCTGTATCTCTCTCTGGCAGAGCCCGGCTGCCAAATTGGAAACGTCCAGACATTGCGCCCACAGGAAAGCTGCCAGCACTGAAAGCTCTAGCTGGTTTTCACTGTCCCTTGGAACTGCATTCGCTGCCACACAGACATTCGCGCTCTGCTAAAGCATTGCTTCCTAATGGGGCAACACTCTGTATCTCTCTCTGGCAGAGCCCGGCTGCCAAATTGGAAACGTCCAGACATTGCGCCCACAGGAAAGCTGCCAGCACTGAAAGCTCTAGCTGGTTTTCACTGTCCCTTGGAACTGCATTCGCTGCCACACAGACATTCGCGCTCTGCTAAAGCATTGCTTCCTAATGGGGCAACACTCTGTATCTCTCTCTGGCAGAGCCCGGCTGCCAAATTGGAAACGTCCAGAGATTGCGCCCACAGGAAAGCTGCCAGCACTGAAAGCTCTAGCTGGTTTTCACTGTCCCTTGGAACTGCATTCGCTGCCACACAGACATTCGCGCTCTGCTAAAGCATTGCTTCCTAATGGGGCAACACTCTGTATCTCTCTCTGGCAGAGCCCGGCTGCCAAATTGGAAACGTCCAGAGATTGCGCCCACAGGAAAGCTGCCAGCACTGAAAGCTCTAGCTGGTTTTCACTGTCCCTTGGAACTGCATTCGCTGCCACACAGACATTCGCGCTCTGCTAAAGCATTGCTTCCTAATGGGGCAACACTCTGTATCTCTCTCTGGCAGAGCCCGGCTGCCAAATTGGAAACGTCCAGACATTGCGCCCACAGGAAAGCTGCCAGCACTGAAAGCTCTAGCTGGTTTTCACTGTCCCTTGGAACTGCATTCGCTGCCACACAGACATTCGCGCTCTGCTAAAGCATTGCTTCCTAATGGGGCAACACTCTGTATCTCTCTCTGGCAGAGCCCGGCTGCCAAATTGGAAACGTCCAGAGATTGCGCCCACAGGAAAGCTGCCAGCACTGAAAGCTCTAGCTGGTTTTCACTGTCCCTTGGAACTGCATTCGCTGCCACACAGACATTCGCGCTCTGCTAAAGCATTGCTTCGTAATGGGGCAACACTCTGTATCTCTCTCTGGCAGAGCCCGGCTGCCAAATTGGAAACGTCCAGACATTGCGCCCACAGGAAAGCTGCCAGCACTGAAAGCTCTAGCTGGTTTTCACTGTCCCTTGGAACTGCATTCGCTGCCACACAGACATTCGCGCTCTGCTAAAGCATTGCTTCCTAATGGGGCAACACTCTGTATCTCTCTCTGGCAGAGCCCGGCTGCCAAATTGGAAACGTCCAGACATTGCGCCCACAGGAAAGCTGCCAGCACTGAAAGCTCTAGCTGGTTTTCACTGTCCCTTGGAACTGCATTCGCTGCCACACAGACATTCGCGCTCTGCTAAAGTATTGCTTCGTAATGGGGCAACACTCTGTATCTCTCTCTGGCAGAGCCCGGCTGCCAAATTGGAAACGTCCAGACATTGCGCCCACAGGAAAGCTGCCAGCACTGAAAGCTCTAGCTGGTTTTCACTGTCCCTTGGAACTGCATTCGCTGCCACACAGACATTCGCGCTCTGCTAAAGCATTGCTTCGTAATGGGGCAACACTCTGTATCTCTCTCTGGCAGAGCCCGGCTGCCAAATTGGAAACGTCCAGAGATTGCGCCCACAGGAAAGCTGCCAGCACTGAAAGCTCTAGCTGGTTTTCACTGTCCCTTGGAACTGCATTCGCTGCCACACAGACATTCGCGCTCTGCTAAAGCATTGCTTCCTAATGGGGCAACACTCTGTATCTCTCTCTGGCAGAGCCCGGCTGCCAAATTGGAAACGTCCAGAGATTGCGCCCACAGGAAAGCTGCCAGCACCGAAAGCTCTAGCTGGTTTTCACTGTCCCTTGGAACTGCATTCGCTGCCACACAGACATTCGCGCTCTGCTAAAGCATTGCTTCGTAATGGGGCAACACTCTGTATCTCTCTCTGGCAGAGCCCGGCTGCCAAATTGGAAACGTCCAGACATTGCGCCCACAGGAAAGCTGCCAGCACTGAAAGCTCTAGCTGGTTTTCACTGTCCCTTGGAACTGCATTCGCTGCCACACAGACATTCGCGCTCTGCTAAAGCATTGCTTCCTAATGGGGCAACACTCTGTATCTCTCTCTGGCAGAGCCCGGCTGCCAAATTGGAAACGTCCAGACATTGCGCCCACAGGAAAGCTGCCAGCACTGAAAGCTCTAGCTGGTTTTCACTGTCCCTTGGAACTGCATTCGCTGCCACACAGACATTCGCGCTCTGCTAAAGCATTGCTTCGTAATGGGGCAACACTCTGTATCTCTCTCTGGCAGAGCCCGGCTGCCAAATTGGAAACGTCCAGACATTGCGCCCACAGGAAAGCTGCCAGCACTGAAAGCTCTAGCTGGTTTTCACTGTCCCTTGGAACTGCATTCGCTGCCACACAGACATTCGCGCTCTGCTAAAGCATTGCTTCGTAATGGGGCAACACTCTGTATCTCTCTCTGGCAGAGCCCGGCTGCCAAATTGGAAACGTCCAGAGATTGCGCCCACAGGAAAGCTGCCAGCACTGAAAGCTCTAGCTGGTTTTCACTGTCCCTTGGAACTGCATTCGCTGCCACACAGACATTCGCGCTCTGCTAAAGCATTGCTTCGTAATGGGGCAACACTCTGTATCTCTCTCTGGCAGAGCCCGGCTGCCAAATTGGAAACGTCCAGAGATTGCGCCCACAGGAAAGCTGCCAGCACTGAAAGCTCTAGCTGGTTTTCACTGTCCCTTGGAACTGCATTCGCTGCCACACAGACATTCGCGCTCTGCTAAAGCATTGCTTCCTAATGGGGCAACACTCTGTATCTCTCTCTGGCAGAGCCCGGCTGCCAAATTGGAAACGTCCAGACATTGCGCCCACAGGAAAGCTGCCAGCACTGAAAGCTCTAGCTGGTTTTCACTGTCCCTTGGAACTGCATTCGCTGCCACACAGACATTCGCGCTCTGCTAAAGCATTGCTTCCTAATGGGGCAACACTCTGTATCTCTCTCTGGCAGAGCCCGGCTGCCAAATTGGAAACGTCCAGACATTGCGCCCACAGGAAAGCTGCCAGCACTGAAAGCTCTAGCTGGTTTTCACTGTCCCTTGGAACTGCATTCGCTGCCACACAGACATTCGCGCTCTGCTAAAGCATTGCTTCGTAATGGGGCAACACTCTGTATCTCTCTCTGGCAGAGCCCGGCTGCCAAATTGGAAACGTCCAGAGATTGCGCCCACAGGAAAGCTGCCAGCACTGAAAGCTCTAGCTGGTTTTCACTGTCCCTTGGAACTGCATTCGCTGCCACACAGACATTCGCGCTCTGCTAAAGCATTGCTTCGTAATGGGGCAACACTCTGTATCTCTCTCTGGCAGAGCCCGGCTGCCAAATTGGAAACGTCCAGAGATTGCGCCCACAGGAAAGCTGCCAGCACTGAAAGCTCTAGCTGGTTTTCACTGTCCCTTGGAACTGCATTCGCTGCCACACAGACATTCGCGCTCTGCTAAAGCATTGCTTCGTAATGGGGCAACACTCTGTATCTCTCTCTGGCAGAGCCCGGCTGCCAAATTGGAAACGTCCAGACATTGCGCCCACAGGAAAGCTGCCAGCACTGAAAGCTCTAGCTGGTTTTCACTGTCCCTTGGAACTGCATTCGCTGCCACACAGACATTCGCGCTCTGCTAAAGCATTGCTTCGTAATGGGGCAACACTCTGTATCTCTCTCTGGCAGAGCCCGGCTGCCAAATTGGAAACGTCCAGACATTGCGCCCACAGGAAAGCTGCCAGCACTGAAAGCTCTAGCTGGTTTTCACTGTCCCTTGGAACTGCATTCGCTGCCACACAGACATTCGCGCTCTGCTAAAGCATTGCTTCGTAATGGGGCAACACTCTGTATCTCTCTCTGGCAGAGCCCGGCTGCCAAATTGGAAACGTCCAGAGATTGCGCCCACAGGAAAGCTGCCAGCACTGAAAGCTCTAGCTGGTTTTCACTGTCCCTTGGAACTGCATTCGCTGCCACACAGACATTCGCGCTCTGCTAAAGCATTGCTTCGTAATGGGGCAACACTCTGTATCTCTCTCTGGCAGAGCCCGGCTGCCAAATTGGAAACGTCCAGAGATTGCGCCCACAGGAAAGCTGCCAGCACTGAAAGCTCTAGCTGGTTTTCACTGTCCCTTGGAACTGCATTCGCTGCCACACAGACATTCGCGCTCTGCTAAAGCATTGCTTCCTAATGGGGCAACACTCTGTATCTCTCTCTGGCAGAGCCCGGCTGCCAAATTGGAAACGTCCAGACATTGCGCCCACAGGAAAGCTGCCAGCACTGAAAGCTCTAGCTGGTTTTCACTGTCCCTTGGAACTGCATTCGCTGCCACACAGACATTCGCGCTCTGCTAAAGCATTGCTTCGTAATGGGGCAACACTCTGTATCTCTCTCTGGCAGAGCCCGGCTGCCAAATTGGAAACGTCCAGACATTGCGCCCACAGGAAAGCTGCCAGCACTGAAAGCTCTAGCTGGTTTTCACTGTCCCTTGGAACTGCATTCGCTGCCACACAGACATTCGCGCTCTGCTAAAGCATTGCTTCGTAATGGGGCAACACTCTGTATCTCTCTCTGGCAGAGCCCGGCTGCCAAATTGGAAACGTCCAGACATTGCGCCCACAGGAAAGCTGCCAGCACTGAAAGCTCTAGCTGGTTTTCACTGTCCCTTGGAACTGCATTCGCTGCCACACAGACATTCGCGCTCTGCTAAAGCATTGCTTCCTAATGGGGCAACACTCTGTATCTCTCTCTGGCAGAGCCCGGCTGCCAAATTGGAAACGTCCAGAGATTGCGCCCACAGGAAAGCTGCCAGCACTGAAAGCTCTAGCTGGTTTTCACTGTCCCTTGGAACTGCATTCGCTGCCACACAGACATTCGCGCTCTGCTAAAGCATTGCTTCGTAATGGGGCAACACTCTGTATCTCTCTCTGGCAGAGCCCGGCTGCCAAATTGGAAACGTCCAGAGATTGCGCCCACAGGAAAGCTGCCAGCACTGAAAGCTCTAGCTGGTTTTCACTGTCCCTTGGAACTGCATTCGCTGCCACACAGACATTCGCGCTCTGCTAAAGCATTGCTTCGTAATGGGGCAACACTCTGTATCTCTCTCTGGCAGAGCCCGGCTGCCAAATTGGAAACGTCCAGACATTGCGCCCACAGGAAAGCTGCCAGCACTGAAAGCTCTAGCTGGTTTTCACTGTCCCTTGGAACTGCATTCGCTGCCACACAGACATTCGCGCTCTGCTAAAGCATTGCTTCCTAATGGGGCAACACTCTGTATCTCTCTCTGGCAGAGCCCGGCTGCCAAATTGGAAACATCCAGACATTGCGCCCACAGGAAAGCTGCCAGCACTGAAAGCTCTAGCTGGTTTTCACTGTCCCTTGGAACTGCATTCGCTGCCACACAGACATTCGCGCTCTGCTAAAGCATTGCTTCGTAATGGGGCAACACTCTGTATCTCTCTCTGGCAGAGCCCGGCTGCCAAATTGGAAACGTCCAGACATTGCGCCCACAGGAAAGCTGCCAGCACTGAAAGCTCTAGCTGGTTTTCACTGTCCCTTGGAACTGCATTCGCTGCCACACAGACATTCGCGCTCTGCTAAAGCATTGCTTCGTAATGGGGCAACAGTCTGTATCTCTCTCTGGCAGAGCCCGGCTGCCAAATTGGAAACGTCCAGACATTGCGCCCACAGGAAAGCTGCCAGCACTGAAAGCTCTAGCTGGTTTTCACTGTCCCTTGGAACTGCATTCGCTGCCACACAGACATTCGCGCTCTGCTAAAGCATTGCTTCGTAATGGGGCAACACTCTGTATCTCTCTCTGGCAGAGCCCGGCTGCCAAATTGGAAACGTCCAGAGATTGCGCCCACAGGAAAGCTGCCAGCACTGAAAGCTGTAGCTGGTTTTCACTGTCCCTTGGAACTGCATTCGCTGCCACACAGACATTCGCGCTCTGCTAAAGCATTGCTTCCTAATGGGGCAACACTCTGTATCTCTCTCTGGCAGAGCCCGGCTGCCAAATTGGAAACGTCCAGAGATTGCGCCCACAGGAAAGCTGCCAGCACTGAAAGCTCTAGCTGGTTTTCACTGTCCCTTGGAACTGCATTCGCTGCCACACAGACATTCGCGCTCTGCTAAAGCATTGCTTCGTAATGGGGCAACACTCTGTATCTCTCTCTGGCAGAGCCCGGCTGCCAAATTGGAAACGTCCAGACATTGCGCCCACAGGAAAGCTGCCAGCACTGAAAGCTCTAGCTGGTTTTCACTGTCCCTTGGAACTGCATTCGCTGCCACACAGACATTCGCGCTCTGCTAAAGCATTGCTTCGTAATGGGGCAACACTCTGTATCTCTCTCTGGCAGAGCCCGGCTGCCAAATTGGAAACGTCCAGACATTGCGCCCACAGGAAAGCTGCCAGCACTGAAAGCTCTAGCTGGTTTTCACTGTCCCTTGGAACTGCATTCGCTGCCACACAGACATTCGCGCTCTGCTAAAGCATTGCTTCCTAATGGGGCAACACTCTGTATCTCTCTCTGGCAGAGCCCGGCTGCCAAATTGGAAACGTCCAGACATTGCGCCCACAGGAAAGCTGCCAGCACTGAAAGCTCTAGCTGGTTTTCACTGTCCCTTGGAACTGCATTCGCTGCCACACAGACATTCGCGCTCTGCTAAAGCATTGCTTCGTAATGGGGCAACACTCTGTATCTCTCTCTGGCAGAGCCCGGCTGCCAAATTGGAAACGTCCAGACATTGCGCCCACAGGAAAGCTGCCAGCACTGAAAGCTCTAGCTGGTTTTCACTGTCCCTTGGAACTGCATTCGCTGCCACACAGACATTCGCGCTCTGCTAAAGCATTGCTTCCTAATGGGGCAACACTCTGTATCTCTCTCTGGCAGAGCCCGGCTGCCAAATTGGAAACATCCAGACATTGCGCCCACAGGAAAGCTGCCAGCACTGAAAGCTCTAGCTGGTTTTCACTGTCCCTTGGAACTGCATTCGCTGCCACACAGACATTCGCGCTCTGCTAAAGCATTGCTTCGTAATGGGGCAACACTCTGTATCTCTCTCTGGCAGAGCCCGGCTGCCAAATTGGAAACGTCCAGACATTGCGCCCACAGGAAAGCTGCCAGCACTGAAAGCTCTAGCTGGTTTTCACTGTCCCTTGGAACTGCATTCGCTGCCACACAGACATTCGCGCTCTGCTAAAGCATTGCTTCGTAATGGGGCAACACTCTGTATCTCTCTCTGGCAGAGCCCGGCTGCCAAATTGGAAACGTCCAGACATTGCGCCCACAGGAAAGCTGCCAGCACTGAAAGCTCTAGCTGGTTTTCACTGTCCCTTGGAACTGCATTCGCTGCCACACAGACATTCGCGCTCTGCTAAAGCATTGCTTCGTAATGGGGCAACACTCTGTATCTCTCTCTGGCAGAGCCCGGCTGCCAAATTGGAAACGTCCAGAGATTGCGCCCACAGGAAAGCTGCCAGCACTGAAAGCTGTAGCTGGTTTTCACTGTCCCTTGGAACTGCATTCGCTGCCACACAGACATTCGCGCTCTGCTAAAGCATTGCTTCCTAATGGGGCAACACTCTGTATCTCTCTCTGGCAGAGCCCGGCTGCCAAATTGGAAACGTCCAGACATTGCGCCCACAGGAAAGCTGCCAGCACTGAAAGCTCTAGCTGGTTTTCACTGTCCCTTGGAACTGCATTCGCTGCCACACAGACATTCGCGCTCTGCTAAAGCATTGCTTCGTAATGGGGCAACACTCTGTATCTCTCTCTGGCAGAGCCCGGCTGCCAAATTGGAAACGTCCAGAGATTGCACCCACAGGAAAGCTGCCAGCACTGAAAGCTCTAGCTGGTTTTCACTGTCCCTTGGAACTGCATTCGCTGCCACACAGACATTCGCGCTCTGCTAAAGCATTGCTTCGTAATGGGGCAACACTCTGTATCTCTCTCTGGCAGAGCCCGGCTGCCAAATTGGAAACGTCCAGAGATTGCGCCCACAGGAAAGCTGCCAGCACTGAAAGCTCTAGCTGGTTTTCACTGTCCCTTGGAACTGCATTCGCTGCCACACAGACATTCGCGCTCTGCTAAAGCATTGCTTCGTAATGGGGCAACACTCTGTATCTCTCTCTGGCAGAGCCCGGCTGCCAAATTGGAAACGTCCAGAGATTGCGCCCACAGGAAAGCTGCCAGCACTGAAAGCTCTAGCTGGTTTTCACTGTCCCTTGGAACTGCATTCGCTGCCACACAGACATTCGCGCTCTGCTAAAGCATTGCTTCGTAATGGGGCAACACTCTGTATCTCTCTCTGGCAGAGCCTGGCTGCCAAATTGGAAACGTCCAGAGATTGAGCCCACAGGAAAGCTGCCAGCACTGAAAGCTCTAGCTGGTTTTCACTGTCCCTTGGAACTGCATTCGCTGCCACACAGACATTCGCGCTCTGCTAAAGCATTGCTTCGTAATGGGGCAACACTCTGTATCTCTCTCTGGCAGAGCCCGGCTGCCAAATTGGAAACGTCCAGACATTGCGCCCACAGGAAAGCTGCCAGCACTGAAAGCTCTAGCTGGTTTTCACTGTCCCTTGGAACTGCATTCGCTGCCACACAGACATTCGCGCTCTGCTAAAGCATTGCTTCGTAATGGGGCAACACTCTGTATCTCTCTCTGGCAGAGCCCGGCTGCCAAATTGGAAACGTCCAGACATTGCGCCCACAGGAAAGCTGCCAGCACTGAAAGCTCTAGCTGGTTTTCACTGTCCCTTGGAACTGCATTCGCTGCCACACAGACATTCGCGCTCTGCTAAAGCATTGCTTCGTAATGGGGCAACACTCTGTATCTCTCTCTGGCAGAGCCCGGCTGCCAAATTGGAAACGTCCAGAGATTGCGCCCACAGGAAAGCTGCCAGCACTGAAAGCTCTAGCTGGTTTTCACTGTCCCTTGGAACTGCATTCGCTGCCACACAGACATTCGCGCTCTGCTAAAGCATTGCTTCGTAATGGGGCAACACTCTGGATCTCTCTCTGGCAGAGCCCGGCTGCCAAATTGGAAACGTCCAGAGATTGCGCCCACAGGAAAGCTGCCAGCACTGAAAGCTCTAGCTGGTTTTCACTGTCCCTTGGAACTGCATTCGCTGCCACACAGACATTCGCGCTCTGCTAAAGCATTGCTTCGTAATGGGGCAACACTCTGTATCTCTCTCTGGCAGAGCCCGGCTGCCAAATTGGAAACGTCCAGAGATTGCGCCCACAGGAAAGCTGCCAGCACTGAAAGCTCTAGCTGGTTTTCACTGTCCCTTGGAACTGCATTCGCTGCCACACAGACATTCGCGCTCTGCTAAAGCATTGCTTCCTAATGGGGCAACACTCTGTATCTCTCTCTGGCAGAGCCCGGCTGCCAAATTGGAAACGTCCAGACATTGCGCCCACAGGAAGTCTGCCAGCACTGAAAGCTCTAGCTGGTTTTCACTGTCCCTTGGAACTGCATTCGCTGCCACACAGACATTCGCGCTCTGCTAAAGCATTGCTTCCTAATGGGGCAACACTCTGTATCTCTCTCTGGCAGAGCCCGGCTGCCAAATTGGAAACGTCCAGACATTGCGCCCACAGGAAAGCTGCCAGCACTGAAAGCTCTAGCTGGTTTTCACTGTCCCTTGGAACTGCATTCGCTGCCACACAGACATTCGCGCTCTGCTAAAGCATTGCTTCGTAATGGGGCAACACTCTGTATCTCTCTCTGGCAGAGCCCGGCTGCCAAATTGGAAACGTCCAGACATTGCGCCCACAGGAAAGCTGCCAGCACTGAAAGCTCTAGCTGGTTTTCACTGTCCCTTGGAACTGCATTCGCTGCCACACAGACATTCGCGCTCTGCTAAAGCATTGCTTCGTAATGGGGCAACACTCTGTATCTCTCTCTGGCAGAGCCCGGCTGCCAAATTGGAAACGTCCAGAGATTGCGCCCACAGGAAAGCTGCCAGCACTGAAAGCTCTAGCTGGTTTTCACTGTCCCTTGGAACTGCATTCGCTGCCACACAGACATTCGCGCTCTGCTAAAGCATTGCTTCGTAATGGGGCAACACTCTGTATCTCTCTCTGGCAGAGCCCAGCTGCCAAATTGGAAACGTCCAGAGATTGCGCCCACAGGAAAGCTGCCAGCACTGAAAGCTCTAGCTGGTTTTCACTGTCCCTTGGAACTGCATTCGCTGCCACACAGACATTCGCGCTCTGCTAAAGCATTGCTTCGTAATGGGGCAACACTCTGGATCTCTCTCTGGCAGAGCCCGGCTGCCAAATTGGAAACGTCCAGACATTGCGCCCACAGGAAAGCTGCCAGCACTGAAAGCTCTAGCTGGTTTTCACTGTCCCTTGGAACTGCATTCGCTGCCACACAGACATTCGCGCTCTGCTAAAGCATTGCTTCGTAATGGGGCAACACTCTGTATCTCTCTCTGGCAGAGCCCGGCTGCCAAATTGGAAACGTCCAGACATTGCGCCCACAGGAAAGCTGCCAGCACTGAAAGCTCTAGCTGGTTTTCACTGTCCCTTGGAACTGCATTCGCTGCCACACAGACATTCGCGCTCTGCTAAAGCATTGCTTCGTAATGGGGCAACACTCTGTATCTCTCTCTGGCAGAGCCCGGCTGCCAAATTGGAAACGTCCAGAGATTGCGCCCACAGGAAAGCTGCCAGCACTGAAAGCTCTAGCTGGTTTTCACTGTCCCTTGGAACTGCATTCGCTGCCACACAGACATTCGCGCTCTGCTAAAGCATTGCTTCGTAATGGGGCAACACTCTGTATCTCTCTCTGGCAGAGCCCGGCTGCCAAATTGGAAACGTCCAGACATTGCGCCCACAGGAAAGCTGCCAGCACTGAAAGCTCTAGCTGGTTTTCACTGTCCCTTGGAACTGCATTCGCTGCCACACAGACATTCGCGCTCTGCTAAAGCATTGCTTCCTAATGGGGCAACACTCTGTATCTCTCTCTGGCAGAGCCCGGCTGCCAAATTGGAAACGTCCAGAGATTGCGCCCACAGGAAAGCTGCCAGCACTGAAAGCTCTAGCTGGTTTTCACTGTCCCTTGGAACTGCATTCGCTGCCACACAGACATTCGCGCTCTGCTAAAGCATTGCTTCGTAATGGGGCAACACTCTCTATCTCTCTCTGGCAGAGCCCGGCTGCCAAATTGGAAACGTCCAGACATTGCGCCCACAGGAAAGCTGCCAGCACTGAAAGCTCTAGCTGGTTTTCACTGTCCCTTGGAACTGCATTCGCTGCCACACAGACATTCGCGCTCTGCTAAAGCATTGCTTCGTAATGGGGCAACACTCTGTATCTCTCTCTGGCAGAGCCCGGCTGCCAAATTGGAAACGTCCAGAGATTGCGCCCACAGGAAAGCTGCCAGCACTGAAAGCTCTAGCTGGTTTTCACTGTCCCTTGGAACTGCATTCGCTGCCACACAGACATTCGCGCTCTGCTAAAGCATTGCTTCGTAATGGGGCAACACTCTGTATCTCTCTCTGGCAGAGCCCGGCTGCCAAATTGGAAACGTCCAGAGATTGCGCCCACAGGAAAGCTGCCAGCACTGAAAGCTCTAGCTGGTTTTCACTGTCCCTTGGAACTGCATTCGCTGCCACACAGACATTCGCGCTCTGCTAAAGCATTGCTTCGTAATGGGGCAACACTCTGTATCTCTCTCTGGCAGAGCCCGGCTGCCAAATTGGAAACGTCCAGAGATTGCGCCCACAGGAAAGCTGCCAGCACTGAAAGCTCTAGCTGGTTTTCACTGTCCCTTGGAACTGCATTCGCTGCCACACAGACATTCGCGCTCTGCTAAAGCATTGCTTCGTAATGGGGCAACACTCTGTATCTCTCTCTGGCAGAGCCCGGCTGCCAAATTGGAAACGTCCAGAGATTGCGCCCACAGGAAAGCTGCCAGCACTGAAAGCTCTAGCTGGTTTTCACTGTCCCTTGGAACTGCATTCGCTGCCACACAGACATTCGCGCTCTGCTAAAGCATTGCTTCCTAATGGGGCAACACTCTGTATCTCTCTCTGGCAGAGCCCGGCTGCCAAATTGGAAACGTCCAGACATTGCGCCCACAGGAAAGCTGCCAGCACTGAAAGCTCTAGCTGGTTTTCACTGTCCCTTGGAACTGCATTCGCTGCCACACAGACATTCGCGCTCTGCTAAAGCATTGCTTCGTAATGGGGCAACACTCTGTATCTCTCTCTGGCAGAGCCCGGCTGCCAAATTGGAAACGTCCAGACATTGCGCCCACAGGAAAGCTGCCAGCACTGAAAGCTCTAGCTGGTTTTCACTGTCCCTTGGAACTGCATTCGCTGCCACACAGACATTCGCGCTCTGCTAAAGCATTGCTTCGTAATGGGGCAACACTCTGTATCTCTCTCTGGCAGAGCCCGGCTGCCAAATTGGAAACGT
This sequence comes from Mycteria americana, assembly GCF_035582795.1. Taxonomy (NCBI): domain Eukaryota; kingdom Metazoa; phylum Chordata; class Aves; order Ciconiiformes; family Ciconiidae; genus Mycteria; species Mycteria americana. The sequence goes on along the minus strand of NW_027445565.1, from coordinate 13,409 downwards.
CCAGACATTGCGCCCACAGGAAAGCTGCCAGCACTGAAAGCTCTAGCTGGTTTTCACTGTCCCTTGGAACTGCATTCGCTGCCACACAGACATTCGCGCTCTGCTAAAGCATTGCTTCGTAATGGGGCAACACTCTGTATCTCTCTCTGGCAGAGCCCGGCTGCCAAATTGGAAACGTCCAGACATTGCGCCCACAGGAAAGCTGCCAGCACTGAAAGCTCTAGCTGGTTTTCACTGTCCCTTGGAACTGCATTCGCTGCCACACAGACATTCGCGCTCTGCTAAAGCATTGCTTCCTAATGGGGCAACACTCTGGATCTCTCTCTGGCAGAGCCCGGCTGCCAAATTGGAAACGTCCAGACATTGCGCCCACAGGAAAGCTGCCAGCACTGAAAGCTCTAGCTGGTTTTCACTGTCCCTTGGAACTGCATTCGCTGCCACACAGACATTCGCGCTCTGCTAAAGCATTGCTTCGTAATGGGGCAACACTCTGTATCTCTCTCTGGCAGAGCCCGGCTGCCAAATTGGAAACGTCCAGAGATTGCGCCCACAGGAAAGCTGCCAGCACTGAAAGCTCTAGCTGGTTTTCACTGTCCCTTGGAACTGCATTCGCTGCCACACAGACATTCGCGCTCTGCTAAAGCATTGCTTCCTAATGGGGCAACACTCTGTATCTCTCTCTGGCAGAGCCCGGCTGCCAAATTGGAAACGTCCAGAGATTGCGCCCACAGGAAAGCTGCCAGCACTGAAAGCTCTAGCTGGTTTTCACTGTCCCTTGGAACTGCATTCGCTGCCACACAGACATTCGCGCTCTGCTAAAGCATTGCTTCGTAATGGGGCAACACTCTGTATCTCTCTCTGGCAGAGCCCGGCTGCCAAATTGGAAACGTCCAGACATTGCGCCCACAGGAAAGCTGCCAGCACTGAAAGCTCTAGCTGGTTTTCACTGTCCCTTGGAACTGCATTCGCTGCCACACAGACATTCGCGCTCTGCTAAAGCATTGCTTCGTAATGGGGCAACACTCTGTATCTCTCATTGGCAGAGCCCGGCTGCCAAATTGGAAACGTCCAGACATTGCGCCCACAGGAAAGCTGCCAGCACTGAAAGCTCTAGCTGGTTTTCACTGTCCCTTGGAACTGCATTCGCTGCCACACAGACATTCGCGCTCTGCTAAAGCATTGCTTCGTAATGGGGCAACACTCTGTATCTCTCTCTGGCAGAGCCCGGCTGCCAAATTGGAAACGTCCAGAGATTGCGCCCACAGGAAAGCTGCCAGCACTGAAAGCTCTAGCTGGTTTTCACTGTCCCTTGGAACTGCATTCGCTGCCACACAGACATTCGCGCTCTGCTAAAGCTTTGCTTCGTAATGGGGCAACACTCTGGATCTCTCTCTGGCAGAGCCCGGCTGCCAAATTGGAAACGTCCAGACATTGCGCCCACAGGAAAGCTGCCAGCACTGAAAGCTCTAGCTGGTTTTCACTGTCCCTTGGAACTGCATTCGCTGCCACACAGACATTCGCGCTCTGCTAAAGCATTGCTTCCTAATGGGGCAACACTCTGTATCTCTCTCTGGCAGAGCCCGGCTGCCAAATTGGAAACGTCCAGACATTGCGCCCACAGGAAAGCTGCCAGCACTGAAAGCTCTAGCTGGTTTTCACTGTCCCTTGGAACTGCATTCGCTGCCACACAGACATTCGCGCTCTGCTAAAGCATTGCTTCGTAATGGGGCAACACTCTGTATCTCTCTCTGGCAGAGCCCGGCTGCCAAATTGGAAACGTCCAGAGATTGCGCCCACAGGAAAGCTGCCAGCACTGAAAGCTCTAGCTGGTTTTCACTGTCCCTTGGAACTGCATTCGCTGCCACACAGACATTCGCGCTCTGCTAAAGCATTGCTTCGTAATGGGGCAACACTCTGTATCTCTCTCTGGCAGAGCCCGGCTGCCAAATTGGAAACGTCCAGACATTGCGCCCACAGGAAAGCTGCCAGCACTGAAAGCTCTAGCTGGTTTTCACTGTCCCTTGGAACTGCATTCGCTGCCACACAGACATTCGCGCTCTGCTAAAGCATTGCTTCCTAATGGGGCAACACTCTGTATCTCTCTCTGGCAGAGCCCGGCTGCCAAATTGGAAACGTCCAGACATTGCGCCCACAGGAAAGCTGCCAGCACTGAAAGCTCTAGCTGGTTTTCACTGTCCCTTGGAACTGCATTCGCTGCCACACAGACATTCGCCCTCTGCTAAAGCATTGCTTCCTAATGGGGCAACACTCTGTATCTCTCTCTGGCAGAGCCCGGCTGCCAAATTGGAAACGTCCAGACATTGCGCCCACAGGAAAGCTGCCAGCACTGAAAGCTCTAGCTGGTTTTCACTGTCCCTTGGAACTGCATTCGCTGCCACACAGACATTCGCGCTCTGCTAAAGCATTGCTTCCTAATGGGGCAACACTCTGTATCTCTCTCTGGCAGAGCCCGGCTGCCAAATTGGAAACGTCCAGACATTGCGCCCACAGGAAAGCTGCCAGCACTGAAAGCTCTAGCTGGTTTTCACTGTCCCTTGGAACTGCATTCGCTGCCACACAGACATTCGCGCTCTGCTAAAGCATTGCTTCGTAATGGGGCAACACTCTGTATCTCTCTCTGGCAGAGCCCGGCTGCCAAATTGGAAACGTCCAGAGATTGCGCCCACAGGAAAGCTGCCAGCACTGAAAGCTCTAGCTGGTTTTCACTGTCCCTTGGAACTGCATTCGCTGCCACACAGACATTCGCGCTCTGCTAAAGCTTTGCTTCGTAATGGGGCAACACTCTGGATCTCTCTCTGGCAGAGCCCGGCTGCCAAATTGGAAACGTCCAGACATTGCGCCCACAGGAAAGCTGCCAGCACTGAAAGCTCTAGCTGGTTTTCACTGTCCCTTGGAACTGCATTCGCTGCCACACAGACATTCGCGCTCTGCTAAAGCATTGCTTCCTAATGGGGCAACACTCTGTATCTCTCTCTGGCAGAGCCCGGCTGCCAAATTGGAAACGTCCAGACATTGCGCCCACAGGAAAGCTGCCAGCACTGAAAGCTCTAGCTGGTTTTCACTGTCCCTTGGAACTGCATTCGCTGCCACACAGACATTCGCGCTCTGCTAAAGCATTGCTTCGTAATGGGGCAACACTCTGTATCTCTCTCTGGCAGAGCCCGGCTGCCAAATTGGAAACGTCCAGACATTGCGCCCACAGGAAAGCTGCCGGCACTGAAAGCTCTAGCTGGTTTTCACTGTCCCTTGGAACTGCATTCGCTGCCACACAGACATTCGCGCTCTGCTAAAGCATTGCTTCCTAATGGGGCAACACTCTGTATCTCTCTCTGGCAGAGCCCGGCTGCCAAATTGGAAACGTCCAGACATTGCGCCCACAGGAAAGCTGCCAGCACTGAAAGCTCTAGCTGGTTTTCACTGTCCCTTGGAACTGCATTCGCTGCCACACAGACATTCGCGCTCTGCTAAAGCATTGCTTCGTAATGGGGCAACACTCTGTATCTCTCTCTGGCAGAGCCCGGCTGCCAAATTGGAAACGTCCAGAGATTGCGCCCACAGGAAAGCTGCCAGCACTGAAAGCTCTAGCTGGTTTTCACTGTCCCTTGGAACTGCATTCGCTGCCACACAGACATTCGCGCTCTGCTAAAGCATTGCTTCCTAATGGGGCAACACTCTGTATCTCTCTCTGGCAGAGCCCGGCTGCCAAATTGGAAACGTCCAGACATTGCGCCCACAGGAAAGCTGCCAGCACTGAAAGCTCTAGCTGGTTTTCACTGTCCCTTGGAACTGCATTCGCTGCCACACAGACATTCGCGCTCTGCTAAAGCATTGCTTCCTAATGGGGCAACACTCTGTATCTCTCTCTGGCAGAGCCCGGCTGCCAAATTGGAAACGTCCAGACATTGCGCCCACAGGAAAGCTGCCAGCACTGAAAGCTCTAGCTGGTTTTCACTGTCCCTTGGAACTGCATTCGCTGCCACACAGACATTCGCGCTCTGCTAAAGCATTGCTTCGTAATGGGGCAACACTCTGTATCTCTCTCTGGCAGAGCCCGGCTGCCAAATTGGAAACGTCCAGAGATTGCGCCCACAGGAAAGCTGCCAGCACTGAAAGCTCTAGCTGGTTTTCACTGTCCCTTGGAACTGCATTCGCTGCCACACAGACATTCGCGCTCTGCTAAAGCATTGCTTCGTAATGGGGCAACACTCTGTATCTCTCTCTGGCAGAGCCCGGCTGCCAAATTGGAAACGTCCAGACATTGCGCCCACAGGAAAGCTGCCAGCACTGAAAGCTCTAGCTGGTTTTCACTGTCCCTTGGAACTGCATTCGCTGCCACACAGACATTCGCGCTCTGCTAAAGCATTGCTTCCTAATGGGGCAACACTCTGTATCTCTCTCTGGCAGAGCCCGGCTGCCAAATTGGAAACGTCCAGACATTGCGCCCACAGGAAAGCTGCCAGCACTGAAAGCTCTAGCTGGTTTTCACTGTCCCTTGGAACTGCATTCGCTGCCACACAGACATTCGCGCTCTGCTAAAGCATTGCTTCGTAATGGGGCAACACTCTGTATCTCTCTCTGGCAGAGCCCGGCTGCCAAATTGGAAACGTCCAGACATTGCGCCCACAGGAAAGCTGCCAGCACTGAAAGCTCTAGCTGGTTTTCACTGTCCCTTGGAACTGCATTCGCTGCCACACAGACATTCGCGCTCTGCTAAAGCATTGCTTCGTAATGGGGCAACACTCTGTATCTCTCTCTGGCAGAGCCCGGCTGCCAAATTGGAAACGTCCAGAGATTGCGCCCACAGGAAAGCTGCCAGCACTGAAAGCTCTAGCTGGTTTTCACTGTCCCTTGGAACTGCATTCGCTGCCACACAGACATTCGCGCTCTGCTAAAGCATTGCTTCGTAATGGGGCAACACTCTGTATCTCTCTCTGGCAGAGCCCGGCTGCCAAATTGGAAACGTCCAGACATTGCGCCCACAGGAAAGCTGCCAGCACTGAAAGCTCTAGCTGGTTTTCACTGTCCCTTGGAACTGCATTCGCTGCCACACAGACATTCGCGCTCTGCTAAAGCATTGCTTCGTAATGGGGCAACACTCTGTATCTCTCTCTGGCAGAGCCCGGCTGCCAAATTGGAAACGTCCAGAGATTGCGCCCACAGGAAAGCTGCCAGCACTGAAAGCTCTAGCTGGTTTTCACTGTCCCTTGGAACTGCATTCGCTGCCACACAGACATTTGCGCTCTGCTAAAGCATTGCTTCGTAATGGGGCAACACTCTGTATCTCTCTCTGGCAGAGCCCGGCTGCCAAATTGGAAACGTCCAGACATTGCGCCCACAGGAAAGCTGCCAGCACTGAAAGCTGTAGCTGGTTTTCACTGTCCCTTGGAACTGCATTCGCTGCCACACAGACATTCGCGCTCTGCTAAAGCATTGCTTCGTAATGGGGCAACACTCTGTATCTCTCTCTGGCAGAGCCCGGCTGCCAAATTGGAAACGTCCAGAGATTGCGCCCACAGGAAAGCTGCCAGCACTGAAAGCTCTAGCTGGTTTTCACTGTCCCTTGGAACTGCATTCGCTGCCACACAGACATTCGCGCTCTGCTAAAGCATTGCTTCGTAATGGGGCAACACTCTGTATCTCTCTCTGGCAGAGCCCGGCTGCCAAATTGGAAACGTCCAGAGATTGCGCCCACAGGAAAGCTGCCAGCACTGAAAGCTCTAGCTGGTTTTCACTGTCCCTTGGAACTGCATTCGCTGCCACACAGACATTCGCGCTCTGCTAAAGCATTGCTTCGTAATGGGGCAACACTCTGTATCTCTCTCTGGCAGAGCCCGGCTGCCAAATTGGAAACGTCCAGACATTGCGCCCACAGGAAAGCTGCCAGCACTGAAAGCTCTAGCTGGTTTTCACTGTCCCTTGGAACTGCATTCGCTGCCACACAGACATTCGCGCTCTGCTAAAGCATTGCTTCGTAATGGGGCAACACTCTGTATCTCTCTCTGGCAGAGCCCGGCTGCCAAATTGGAAACGTCCAGAGATTGCGCCCACAGGAAAGCTGCCAGCACTGAAAGCTCTAGCTGGTTTTCACTGTCCCTTGGAACTGCATTCGCTGCCACACAGACATTCGCGCTCTGCTAAAGCATTGCTTCGTAATGGGGCAACACTCTGTATCTCTCTCTGGCAGAGCCCGGCTGCCAAATTGGAAACGTCCAGACATTGCGCCCACAGGAAAGCTGCCAGCACTGAAAGCTCTAGCTGGTTTTCACTGTCCCTTGGAACTGCATTCGCTGCCACACAGACATTCGCGCTCTGCTAAAGCATTGCTTCGTAATGGGGCAACACTCTGTATCTCTCTCTGGCAGAGCCCGGCTGCCAAATTGGAAACGTCCAGAGATTGCGCCCACAGGAAAGCTGCCAGCACTGAAAGCTCTAGCTGGTTTTCACTGTCCCTTGGAACTGCATTCGCTGCCACACAGACATTCGCGCTCTGCTAAAGCTTTGCTTCGTAATGGGGCAACACTCTGGATCTCTCTCTGGCAGAGCCCGGCTGCCAAATTGGAAACGTCCAGACATTGCGCCCACAGGAAAGCTGCCAGCACTGAAAGCTCTAGCTGGTTTTCACTGTCCCTTGGAACTGCATTCGCTGCCACACAGACATTCGCGCTCTGCTAAAGCATTGCTTCGTAATGGGGCAACACTCTGTATCTCTCTCTGGCAGAGCCCGGCTGCCAAATTGGAAACGTCCAGAGATTGCGCCCACAGGAAAGCTGCCAGCACTGAAAGCTCTAGCTGGTTTTCACTGTCCCTTGGAACTGCATTCGCTGCCACACAGACATTCGCGCTCTGCTAAAGCATTGCTTCGTAATGGGGCAACACTCTGTATCTCTCTCTGGCAGAGCCCGGCTGCCAAATTGGAAACGTCCAGACATTGCGCCCACAGGAAAGCTGCCGGCACTGAAAGCTCTAGCTGGTTTTCACTGTCCCTTGGAACTGCATTCGCTGCCACACAGACATTCGCGCTCTGCTAAAGCATTGCTTCCTAATGGGGCAACACTCTGTATCTCTCTCTGGCAGAGCCCGGCTGCCAAATTGGAAACGTCCAGACATTGCGCCCACAGGAAAGCTGCCAGCACTGAAAGCTCTAGCTGGTTTTCACTGTCCCTTGGAACTGCATTCGCTGCCACACAGACATTCGCGCTCTGCTAAAGCATTGCTTCGTAATGGGGCAACACTCTGTATCTCTCTCTGGCAGAGCCCGGCTGCCAAATTGGAAACGTCCAGAGATTGCGCCCACAGGAAAGCTGCCAGCACTGAAAGCTCTAGCTGGTTTTCACTGTCCCTTGGAACTGCATTCGCTGCCACACAGACATTCGCGCTCTGCTAAAGCATTGCTTCCTAATGGGGCAACACTCTGTATCTCTCTCTGGCAGAGCCCGGCTGCCAAATTGGAAACGTCCAGACATTGCGCCCACAGGAAAGCTGCCAGCACTGAAAGCTCTAGCTGGTTTTCACTGTCCCTTGGAACTGCATTCGCTGCCACACAGACATTCGCGCTCTGCTAAAGCATTGCTTCCTAATGGGGCAACACTCTGTATCTCTCTCTGGCAGAGCCCGGCTGCCAAATTGGAAACGTCCAGACATTGCGCCCACAGGAAAGCTGCCAGCACTGAAAGCTCTAGCTGGTTTTCACTGTCCCTTGGAACTGCATTCGCTGCCACACAGACATTCGCGCTCTGCTAAAGCATTGCTTCGTAATGGGGCAACACTCTGTATCTCTCTCTGGCAGAGCCCGGCTGCCAAATTGGAAACGTCCAGAGATTGCGCCCACAGGAAAGCTGCCAGCACTGAAAGCTCTAGCTGGTTTTCACTGTCCCTTGGAACTGCATTCGCTGCCACACAGACATTCGCGCTCTGCTAAAGCATTGCTTCGTAATGGGGCAACACTCTGTATCTCTCTCTGGCAGAGCCCGGCTGCCAAATTGGAAACGTCCAGAGATTGAGCCCACAGGAAAGCTGCCAGCACTGAAAGCTCTAGCTGGTTTTCACTGTCCCTTGGAACTGCATTCGCTGCCACACAGACATTCGCGCTCTGCTAAAGCATTGCTTCGTAATGGGGCAACACTCTGTATCTCTCTCTGGCAGAGCCCGGCTGCCAAATTGGAAACGTCCAGACATTGCGCCCACAGGAAAGCTGCCAGCACTGAAAGCTCTAGCTGGTTTTCACTGTCCCTTGGAACTGCATTCGCTGCCACACAGACATTCGCGCTCTGCTAAAGCATTGCTTCGTAATGGGGCAACACTCTGTATCTCTCTCTGGCAGAGCCCGGCTGCCAAATTGGAAACGTCCAGAGATTGCGCCCACAGGAAAGCTGCCAGCACTGAAAGCTCTAGCTGGTTTTCACTGTCCCTTGGAACTGCATTCGCTGCCACACAGACATTCGCGCTCTGCTAAAGCATTGCTTCGTAATGGGGCAACACTCTGTATCTCTCTCTGGCAGAGCCCGGCTGCCAAATTGGAAATGTCCAGACATTGCGCCCACAGGAAAGCTGCCAGCACTGAAAGCTCTAGCTGGTTTTCACTGTCCCTTGGAACTGCATTCGCTGCCACACAGACATTCGCGCTCTGCTAAAGCATTGCTTCCTAATGGGGCAACACTCTGTATCTCTCTCTGGCAGAGCCCGGCTGCCAAATTGGAAACGTCCAGACATTGCGCCCACAGGAAAGCTGCCAGCACTGAAAGCTCTAGCTGGTTTTCACTGTCCCTTGGAACTGCATTCGCTGCCACACAGACATTCGCGCTCTGCTAAAGCATTGCTTCGTAATGGGGCAACACTCTGTATCTCTCTCTGGCAGAGCCCGGCTGCCAAATTGGAAACGTCCAGAGATTGCGCCCACAGGAAAGCTGCCAGCACTGAAAGCTCTAGCTGGTTTTCACTGTCCCTTGGAACTGCATTCGCTGCCACACAGACATTCGCGCTCTGCTAAAGCATTGCTTCGTAATGGGGCAACACTCTGTATCTCTCTCTGGCAGAGCCCGGCTGCCAAATTGGAAACGTCCAGAGATTGCGCCCACAGGAAAGCTGCCAGCACTGAAAGCTCTAGCTGGTTTTCACTGTCCCTTGGAACTGCATTCGCTGCCACACAGACATTCGCGCTCTGCTAAAGCATTGCTTCGTAATGGGGCAACACTCTGTATCTCTCTCTGGCAGAGCCCGGCTGCCAAATTGGAAACGTCCAGACATTGCGCCCACAGGAAAGCTGCCAGCACTGAAAGCTCTAGCTGGTTTTCACTGTCCCTTGGAACTGCATTCGCTGCCACACAGACATTCGCGCTCTGCTAAAGCATTGCTTCGTAATGGGGCAACACTCTGTATCTCTCTCTGGCAGAGCCCGGCTGCCAAATTGGAAACGTCCAGAGATTGCGCCCACAGGAAAGCTGCCAGCACTGAAAGCTCTAGCTGGTTTTCACTGTCCCTTGGAACTGCATTCGCTGCCACACAGACATTCGCGCTCTGCTAAAGCTTTGCTTCGTAATGGGGCAACACTCTGGATCTCTCTCTGGCAGAGCCCGGCTGCCAAATTGGAAACGTCCAGACATTGCGCCCACAGGAAAGCTGCCAGCACTGAAAGCTCTAGCTGGTTTTCACTGTCCCTTGGAACTGCATTCGCTGCCACACAGACATTCGCGCTCTGCTAAAGCATTGCTTCGTAATGGGGCAACACTCTGTATCTCTCTCTGGCAGAGCCCGGCTGCCAAATTGGAAACGTCCAGAGATTGCGCCCACAGGAAAGCTGCCAGCACTGAAAGCTCTAGCTGGTTTTCACTGTCCCTTGGAACTGCATTCGCTGCCACACAGACATTCGCGCTCTGCTAAAGCATTGCTTCGTAATGGGGCAACACTCTGTATCTCTCTCTGGCAGAGCCCGGCTGCCAAATTGGAAACGTCCAGACATTGCGCCCACAGGAAAGCTGCCGCACTGAAAGCTCTAGCTGGTTTTCACTGTCCCTTGGAACTGCATTCGCTGCCACACAGACATTTGCGCTCTGCTAAAGCATTGCTTCCTAATGGGGCAACACTCTGTATCTCTCTCTGGCAGAGCCCGGCTGCCAAATTGGAAACGTCCAGACATTGCGCCCACAGGAAAGCTGCCAGCACTGAAAGCTCTAGCTGGTTTTCACTGTCCCTTGGAACTGCATTCGCTGCCACACAGACATTCGCGCTCTGCTAAAGCATTGCTTCGTAATGGGGCAACACTCTGTATCTCTCTCTGGCAGAGCCCGGCTGCCAAATTGGAAACGTCCAGAGATTGCGCCCACAGGAAAGCTGCCAGCACTGAAAGCTCTAGCTGGTTTTCACTGTCCCTTGGAACTGCATTCGCTGCCACACAGACATTCGCGCTCTGCTAAAGCATTGCTTCGTAATGGGGCAACACTCTGTATCTCTCTCTGGCAGAGCCCGGCTGCCAAATTGGAAACGTCCAGACATTGCGCCCACAGGAAAGCTGCCAGCACTGAAAGCTCTAGCTGGTTTTCACTGTCCCTTGGAACTGCATTCGCTGCCACACAGACATTCGCGCTCTGCTAAAGCATTGCTTCCTAATGGGGCAACACTCTGTATCTCTCTCTGGCAGAGCCCGGCTGCCAAATTGGAAACGTCCAGACATTGCGCCCACAGGAAAGCTGCCAGCACTGAAAGCTCTAGCTGGTTTTCACTGTCCCTTGGAACTGCATTCGCTGCCACACAGACATTCGCGCTCTGCTAAAGCATTGCTTCGTAATGGGGCAACACTCTGTATCTCTCTCTGGCAGAGCCCGGCTGCCAAATTGGAAACGTCCAGACATTGCGCCCACAGGAAAGCTGCCAGCACTGAAAGCTCTAGCTGGTTTTCACTGTCCCTTGGAACTGCATTCGCTGCCACACAGACATTCGCGCTCTGCTAAAGCATTGCTTCGTAATGGGGCAACACTCTGTATCTCTCTCTGGCAGAGCCCGGCTGCCAAATTGGAAACGTCCAGAGATTGCGCCCACAGGAAAGCTGCCAGCACTGAAAGCTCTAGCTGGTTTTCACTGTCCCTTGGAACTGCATTCGCTGCCACACAGACATTCGCGCTCTGCTAAAGCATTGCTTCGTAATGGGGCAACACTCTGTATCTCTCTCTGGCAGAGCCCGGCTGCCAAATTGGAAACGTCCAGACATTGCGCCCACAGGAAAGCTGCCAGCACTGAAAGCTCTAGCTGGTTTTCACTGTCCCTTGGAACTGCATTCGCTGCCACACAGACATTCGCGCTCTGCTAAAGCATTGCTTCGTAATGGGGCAACACTCTGTATCTCTCTCTGGCAGAGCCCGGCTGCCAAATTGGAAACGTCCAGACATTGCGCCCACAGGAAAGCTGCCAGCACTGAAAGCTCTAGCTGGTTTTCACTGTCCCTTGGAACTGCATTCGCTGCCACACAGACATTCGCGCTCTGCTAAAGCATTGCTTCGTAATGGGGCAACACTCTGTATCTCTCTCTGGCAGAGCCCGGCTGCCAAATTGGAAACGTCCAGAGATTGCGCCCACAGGAAAGCTGCCAGCACTGAAAGCTCTAGCTGGTTTTCACTGTCCCTTGGAACTGCATTCGCTGCCACACAGACATTCGCGCTCTGCTAAAGCATTGCTTCGTAATGGGGCAACACTCTGTATCTCTCTCTGGCAGAGCCCGGCTGCCAAATTGGAAATGTCCAGACATTGCGCCCACAGGAAAGCTGCCAGCACTGAAAGCTCTAGCTGGTTTTCACTGTCCCTTGGAACTGCATTCGCTGCCACACAGACATTCGCGCTCTGCTAAAGCATTGCTTCGTAATGGGGCAACACTCTGTATCTCTCTCTGGCAGAGCCCGGCTGCCAAATTGGAAACGTCCAGACATTGCGCCCACAGGAAAGCTGCCAGCACTGAAAGCTCTAGCTGGTTTTCACTGTCCCTTGGAACTGCATTCGCTGCCACACAGACATTCGCGCTCTGCTAAAGCATTGCTTCGTAATGGGGCAACACTCTGTATCTCTCTCTGGCAGAGCCCGGCTGCCAAATTGGAAACGTCCAGACATTGCGCCCACAGGAAAGCTGCCAGCACTGAAAGCTCTAGCTGGTTTTCACTGTCCCTTGGAACTGCATTCGCTGCCACACAGACATTCGCGCTCTGCTAAAGCATTGCTTCGTAATGGGGCAACACTCTGTATCTCTCTCTGGCAGAGCCCGGCTGCCAAATTGGAAACGTCCAGAGATTGCGCCCACAGGAAAGCTGCCAGCACTGAAAGCTCTAGCTGGTTTTCACTGTCCCTTGGAACTGCATTCGCTGCCACACAGACATTCGCGCTCTGCTAAAGCATTGCTTCGTAATGGGGCAACACTCTGTATCTCTCTCTGGCAGAGCCCGGCTGCCAAATTGGAAACGTCCAGACATTGCGCCCACAGGAAAGCTGCCAGCACTGAAAGCTCTAGCTGGTTTTCACTGTCCCTTGGAACTGCATTCGCTGCCACACAGACATTCGCGCTCTGCTAAAGCATTGCTTCGTAATGGGGCAACACTCTGTATCTCTCTCTGGCAGAGCCCGGCTGCCAAATTGGAAACGTCCAGAGATTGCGCCCACAGGAAAGCTGCCAGCACTGAAAGCTCTAGCTGGTTTTCACTGTCCCTTGGAACTGCATTCGCTGCCACACAGACATTCGCGCTCTGCTAAAGCATTGCTTCGTAATGGGGCAACACTCTGTATCTCTCTCTGGCAGAGCCCGGCTGCCAAATTGGAAACGTCCAGAGATTGCGCCCACAGGAAAGCTGCCAGCACTGAAAGCTCTAGCTGGTTTTCACTGTCCCTTGGAACTGCATTCGCTGCCACACAGACATTCGCGCTCTGCTAAAGCATTGCTTCGTAATGGGGCAACACTCTGTATCTCTCTCTGGCAGAGCCCGGCTGCCAAATTGGAAATGTCCAGACATTGCGCCCACAGGAAAGCTGCCAGCACTGAAAGCTCTAGCTGGTTTTCACTGTCCCTTGGAACTGCATTCGCTGCCACACAGACATTCGCGCTCTGCTAAAGCATTGCTTCGTAATGGGGCAACACTCTGTATCTCTCTCTGGCAGAGCCCGGCTGCCAAATTGGAAACGTCCAGACATTGCGCCCACAGGAAAGCTGCCAGCACTGAAAGCTCTAGCTGGTTTTCACTGTCCCTTGGAACTGCATTCGCTGCCACACAGACATTCGCGCTCTGCTAAAGCATTGCTTCGTAATGGGGCAACACTCTGTATCTCTCTCTGGCAGAGCCCGGCTGCCAAATTGGAAACGTCCAGACATTGCGCCCACAGGAAAGCTGCCAGCACTGAAAGCTGTAGCTGGTTTTCACTGT
>NW_027445564.1:0-34523 GCF_035582795.1 Mycteria americana | reverse complement strand
TAGCCCCATGGCCCCTATAGCCCCATGGCCCCTATGTCCCCTATAGCCCCCCCCGTGTCCCCTATAGCCCCAGCCCCGCGGGGGGGTCCCGGGCCCGGAGGCAGGGATTATCCCCTCCCCCCTCCCCCCCCCCCCTCCCCTCCCCCCGCCGTGGGGGATGGGCGCCCCCAACCCGGGGGGGGATGGGCGGGGCGGGCGCCCCTAATCCCAGCCCCTCCCCCCGCCATTCGCAGCCGCTTTGAACTGGGGGGGGGGGGGGCAGAGCATCATGGGAGTGCGGCCAGCGGGGGGAGGGGAGGGGGGAGGGGAAGGGGGGGGGAGGGGAAGGGGGGCAGGGGAAGGGGAAGGGGAAGGGGGGGTGGGGGAGGGGCCCGGGGGGGGAGGGGAGCGGTGGCTCCGGAGGGACCCGGGTGAGCGCAGCCCAGGCACAGGGGTCCAGAGGGGCTCCCCATAGGGTGCTCCCCCTCCCCTCCCCATAGGGTGCTCCCCCTCCATAGGGTGCTCCCCCCCCTCCCCATAGGGTGCTCCCCCTCCATAGGGTGCTCCCCCCCCTCCCCATAGGGTGCTCCCCCTCCATAGGGTGCTCCCCCTCCCCATAGGGTGCTCCCCCCCTCCCCATAGGGTGCTCCCCTCCCCATAGGGTGCTCCCCCCCATAGGGTGCTCCCCCTCCCCATAGGGTGCTCCCCCCTCCCCATAGGGTGCTTTCCTCCCCCAGGGTGCTCCCCTCCCCATAGGGTGCTCCCCCCCTCCCCATAGGGTGCTCCCCTCCCCATAGGCTGCCCCCCCCTCCCCATAAAGGGCTCCCCTCCCCATAGGGTGCTCCCCCTCCATAGGGTGCTCTTCCCCCCCAGGGTGCTCCCCTCACCATAGGGTGCTCCCCCCCCCATAGGCTGCCCCCCCCTCCCCATAGGCTGCTCCCCTCCCCATAGGGTGCTCTCCCCCCCCATAAGGTGCTCCCCCCCCCATAGGGTGCTCCCCTCCCCATAGTGTGCTCCCCTCCCCATAAGGTGCTCCCCCCCCATAGGGTGCTCCCCCCCCCCCGTAGGGTGCTCCCCTCCCCATAGGGTGCTCTCCCCCCCCATAAGGTGCTCCCCCCCATAGGCTGCTCCCCTCCCCATAGGCTGCTGCCCCCCCCCAGGGTGCTCCCCTCCCCATAGGGTGCTCCCCCCCATAGGGTGCTCCCCCCCTCCCCATAGGGTGCTCCCCCCCCAGAGGGTGCTCCCCCCCACAGGGTGCTCCCCTCCCCATAGGGTGCTCCCCCCCTCCCCACAGGGTGCTCCCCTCCCCATAGGGTGCTCCCCCACTCCCCATAGGGTGCTCCCCCCCATAGGGTGCTCCCCCCCCCCATAAGGTGCTCCCCCCCCCATAAGGTGCTCCCCCCCCATAGGGTGCTCTCCCCCCCCAGGGTGCTCCCCTCCCCATAGGGTGCTCCCCCCATAAGGTGCTCCCCCCCCACAGGCTGCTCCCCTCCCCATAGGCTGCTCCCCTCCCCATAGGGTGCTCTCCCCCCCCATAAGGTGCTCCCCTCCCCATAGACCGCTCCCCCCCCCCCCATAGGCCGCTCCCCTCCCCCCACATTGTCACCTTGCCCCATAGCCTGCCCTCCCCCCCCCACCATGCGCCTCCTCCTGACCCTCCCCCCCCTCCTCCTCTCCCTCTGTCCCCCCTCGGCCGCCCCCCCCTACCCCACCCAGCCCCACGCCATCCGCCTGGAGGGGGACCTCACCCTGGGGGGGCTCTTCCCCGTCCACGCCCGGGGTCCGGCCGGGGTCCCCTGCGGAGCCGTCAAGAAGGAGAAGGGGATCCATCGCCTGGAGGCCATGCTCTACGCCCTGGACCGGGTGAACGGGGACCCGCGGGTGCTGCCCAACGTCACCCTGGGCGCCCGCATCCTGGACACCTGCTCCCGCGACACCTACGCCCTGGAGCAGGCCCTGGGCTTCGTCCGCAGCCTCCTGCCCCCCGCCGAGGGCGAGGGCACCTGCGCCGACGGCAGCCCGCCCCGCCGGGCCCCGCCCGAGCGCCTGGTGGGGGTCATCGGGGCTTCGGCCAGTTCCGTCTCCATCATGGTGGCCAACGTGCTCAGGCTCTTCGCCGTGAGTTGGGGGGGGACGTTGGGGGCGTTGGGGGTGTTGAGGACCTCGGGGGCGTTGGGGACATTGGGGGTGTTGGGGGCGTGGGGACATGGGGGTCATCGGGGACATTGGGGACCTTGAGGGTGTTGGGGACCTTGGGGACGTTGGGGACGTTGGGGCCATGGGGGTCATCGGGCCTTGGCCAGTTCCGTCTCCATCATGGTGGCCAACGTGCTCAGGCTCTTCGCCGTGAGTTGGGGACCTTGGGGACGTTGGGGATCTTGGGACATTGGGGACCTTGAGGGTGTTGGGGACGTTGGGGACGTTGGGACGTTGGGGCCCATGGGGGTCATCGGGGCCTTGGCCAGTTCCGTCTCTATCATGGTGGCCAACGTGCTCAGGCTCTTCGCCGTGAGTTGGGGGGTGTTGGGACCTCGGGGGTGTTGGGGGCGTTGGGGGCGTTGGGGACGTTGGGACGTTGGGGACATTGGGGACATGGGGGTCATCAGGGACATGGGGGACGTTGGGGACATTGGGGACGTTGGGGGCGTTGGGGGCGTTGGGGACGTTGGGGGACATGGGGGTCATCGGGGCATTGGGGACGTTGGGGGCGTTGGGGACGTTGGGGGCGTTGGGAGCGTTGGGGGCGTTGGGGACCTTGGGGGCGTTGGGGACGTTGGGGACGTTGGGGGCGTTGGGGACATTGGGGACCTTGAGGGTGTTGGGGACCTTGGGGACGTTGGGGACATTGGGGCCATGGGGCCATGGGGGTCATCAGGGCCTTGGCCAGTTCCGTCTCCACCATGGTGGCCAACGTGCTCAGGCTCTTCGCCGTGAGTTGGGGACCTCGGGGGCGTTGGGGGCGTTGGGGACGTTGGGGACGTTGGGGGTGTTGGGGGCGTTGGGGTCATTGGGGACGTTGGGGACGTTGGGGACGTTGGGGCCATGGGGCCATGGGGGTCATCAGGGCCTTGGCCAGTTCCGTCTCCATCATGGTGGCCAACGTGCTCAGGCTCTTCGCCCTGAGTGGGGACCTCGGGGACCTCGGGGACGTTGGGGACACGGGGGGATGGAGGGACGGGGGACGCGGGGACGTTGGGGGGGGACAGGGGGACACGGGGAGGGGGGGGGAGGAGCCACCTCCATCATGGTGGCCAACGTCCTCCAGCTCTGCCCCCCGTGGGGGGGGCGCGGGGGAGGTCTGGGGACGTTTGGGGACGTTTGGGGACGTTTGGGGACACCGGAAAGACAGGGAGGGGGGGAGGGGACACGGGGACATTGGTGGCCATGAGGGGCCACCTCCCCCCCCCCCTCCGGTGGCCACCGCCCCGCGGGGACGGAGGGGCCATGGGGGGGGGGGGGAGGGGCACGAAGGGGACGTTGGGGACGAGGGGGGGGACAGGGGCCACCTCTGGCCCCGCAGTGTCCCTGTCACAGCCCCTCCCCCCCCCCCCCCCCTTGGCACCTTCCAGAACCTTCTCCCCCTCTCCCCCCCCCCCCCCCGTTACCCACAATGCCCTGGGGCGGCAGCAAGTGGCCCCGGGGGATTAGGGGGGATTAGGGACACGGGGGGGGGGGGGGGGTGGACGCCCCGATGTCCCCAATGTCCCCTCCCCGGCCCCTCCCCCCGCCCACCGTGGCCTCGTGCCACCCCCTGGGTCCCCCTGTGTCCCCTCAGGTGTCCCCACCCTCCCCCGTGTCCCCCCGTGTCCCCGGTGTCCCCGGTGTCCCCAACGTCCCCGATGTCCCCAACGTCCCCAACGTCCCCAATGTCCCTGATGTCCCCGATGTCCCCGATGTCCCCTGAGGTGTCCCCGTGTCCCCAGATCCCCCCCACCTCGATGACCCCAGACCCGAGCCACCCCCGGGTGTCCCCATGTCCCCCAACGTCCCCAACATCCCTGATGTCCCCAATGTCCCCAACGTCCCCGATGTCCCCGATGTCCCCTGCAGTGTCCCCAGATCCCCCAGATCCCCCACGCCTCCATGGCCCCGGAGCTGAGCCACCCCTGGGTGTCCCCAAGTCCCCCACATCTCCCCATGTCCCCAGGTCCCTCAACGTCCCCGACGTCCCCAACGTCCCCAAGGTCCCTGACGTCCCCGACGTCCCCGTGTCCCCAGATCCCCCAGATCTCCCACACCTCCACGGCGCCGGAGCTGAGCCACCCCTGGGTGTCCCCAAGTCCCCCAACATCCCCAACGTCCCTGATGTCCCCAATGTCCCCAAGGTCCCCGACGTCCCCGACGTCCCCGATGTCCCCAACGTCCCCAACGTCCCCGACGTCCCCACGTCCCCTGAGGTGTCCCCATGTCCCCAGATCTCCCACACCTCCACAGCCCCAGAGCTGAGCCACCCCTGGGTGTCCCCAACTCCCCCAACATCCCCAACGTCCCCGATGTCCCCGACGTCCCCAACGTCCCCAACGTCCCCAAGGTCCCCAACGTCCCCAATGTCCCTGACGTCCCCGACGTCCCCGGTGTCCCCAGATCCCCCAGATCTCCTACGCCTCCACGGCGCCGGAGCTGAGCGACCCCGGGCGCTACGAGCCCTTCTTCTCCCCCGTGTCCCCTCATGTCCCCATGTCCCCGATGTCCCTGATGTCCCCAATGTCCCCAACGTCCCCAACGTCCCCGATGTCCCCACGTCCCCTGAGGTGTCCCCGTGTCCCCAGATCCCCCAGATCTCCCACGCCTCCACAGCCCCGGAGCTGAGCCACCCCTGGGTGTCCCCAAGTCCCCCAAGTCCCCCAACGTCCCCAACATCCCTGATGTCCCCAATGTCCCCAACGTCCCCAACGTCCCTGATGTCCCCAACGTCCCCAATGTCCCCGATGTCCCCGTGTCCCCAGATCCCCCAGATCTCCCACACCTCCACAGCCCCGGAGCTGAGCCACCCCTGGGTGTCCCCAAGTCCCCCAACATCCCCAACGTCCCCGATGTCCCCGATGTCCCCAATGTCCCCGATGTCCCCAACGTCCCCAATGTCCCCAACGTCCCCAACGTCCCCGACGTCCCCAAGGTCCCCGACGTCCCCAATGTCCCCAGATCCCCCAGATCCCCCACACCTCCATGGCTCTGGAGCTGAGCCACCCCTGGGTGTCCCCAAGTCCCCCAAAATCCCCAACGTCCCCGATGTCCCCAACGTCCCCAACGTCCCCAAGGTCCCCGACGTCCCCGACGTCCCCGTGTCCCCAGATCCCCCAGATCCCCCACGCCTCCACGGCGCCGGAGCTGAGCCACCCTGGGTGTCCCCAAGGCCCCCAATGTCCCCAACGTCCCCAACGTCCCCAACGTCCCCGACGTCCCCAACGTCCCCAATGTCCCCAACGTCCCCGACGTCCCCAAGGTCCCTGACGTCCCCGACGTCCCCGTGTCCCCAGATCCCCCAGATCTCCCACACCTCCACGGTGCCAGAGCTGAGCCACCCCTGGGTGTCCCCAAGTCCCCCAACATCCCCAACGTCCCTGATGTCCCCAATGTCCCCAATGTCCCCAACATCCCCGATGTCCCCAATGTCCCTGACGTCCCCAAGGTCCCTGACATCCCCGACATCCCCATGTCCCCAGATCCCCCAGATCCCCCACGCCTCCACAGCTCCAGAGCTGAGCCACCCCCGGGTGTCCCCAAGTCCCCCACATCTCCCCATGTCCCCAGGTCCCTCAACGCCCCCGACGTCCCCAACGTCCCCAACGTCCCCAATGTCCCTGACGTCCCCGACGTCCCCGATGTCCCCAGATCCCCCAGATCTCCTACGCCTCCACGGCGCCGGAGCTGAGCGACCCCGGGCGCTACGAGTTCTTCTCCCGGGTGGTTCCCCCCGACTCCTACCAGGCGCAGGCCATGGTGGACGTGGTGCGGGCGCTGGGCTGGAGCTACGTCTCCACCCTGGCCTCCGAGGGCAACTACGGCGAGAGCGGCGTGGAGGCCTTCGTCCAGAGCTCCCGGGAGGCCGGTCAGGCGCTGGGGGGCGCTGGGAGGCACTGGGAGGGACTGGGAGGCACTGGGAGGGAGGGATCCAACCTCGTGTTTGAGGGCAACGTCAATGGGAGAGGGGGTGACACCGTTGTATGAGACCAGTAAGGGACTGGGTTGGACTGGGAGGCACTGGGAGGCACTGGGGTATAGTGGGAGGGGACTGGGAGGGACTGGGAGGCACTGGGAGGCACTGGGAGGCACTGGGAGGCACTGGGAGGGACTGGGAGGGGACTGGGAGGGAGGGATCCAACCTCGTGTTTGAGGGCAACATCAATGGGAGAGGGGGTGAGATGGGGGTGTGGGACCAGTAAGGGACTGGGGCATACTGGGAAGGACTGGGAGGCACTGGGGTATAGTGGGAGGGGACTGGGAGGCACTGGGAGGGACTGGGAGGCACTGGGAGGGGACTGGGAGGGAGGGATCCAACCTCGTGTTTGAGGGCAACGTCAATGGGAGAGGGGGTGACACCGTTGTATGGGACCAGTAAGGGACTGGGTTGGACTGGGAGGGACTGGGGTATAGTGGGAGGGGCACTGGGAGGGACTGGGAGACACTGGGAGGGACTGGGAGGGGACTGGGAGGCACTGGGAGGGGACTGGGAGGGAGAGATCCAACCTCATGTTTGAGGGCAACGTCAATGGGAGAGGGGGTGAGATGGGGGTGTGGGACCAGTAAGGGACTGGGTTGGACTGGGAGGCACTGGGGTATAGTGGGAGGGGCACTGGGAGACACTGGGAGGGACTGGGAGGCACTGGGAGGGACTGGGAGGGGACTGGGAGGCACTGGGAGGGGACTGGGAGGGAGGGATCCAACCTCGTGTTTGAGGGCAACGTCAATGGGAGAGGGGGTGACACCGTTGTATGAGACCAGTAAGGGACTGGGTTGGACTGGGAGGCACTGGGAGGCACTGGGGTATAGTGGGAGGGGACTGGGAGGGACTGGGAGGCACTGGGAGGCGCTGGGAGGCACTGGGAGGGGACTGGGAGGGACTGGGAGGCACTGGGAGGGACTGGGAGGGACTGGGAGGCACTGGGAGGGAGGGATCCAACCTCGTGTTTGAGGGCAACGTCAATGGGAGAGGGGGTGAGATGGGGGTGTGGGACCAGTAAGGGACTGGGGTATACTGGGAGGGACTGGGAGGGGACTGGGAGGCACTGGGAGGGACTGGGAGGCACTGGGAGGCACTGGGAGGCACTGGGAGGGGACTGGGAGGGAGGGATCCAACCTCGTGTTTGAGGGCAACGTCAATGGGAGAGGGGGTGACACCATTGTATGGGACCAGTAAGGGACTGGGTTGGACTGGGAGGCACTGGGGTATAGTGGGAGGGGCACTGGGAGACACTGGGAGGGACTGGGAGGCACTGGGAGGGGACTGGGAGGGAGGGATGCAACCTCGTGTTTGAGGGCAACGTCAATGGGAGAGAGGGTGACACCGTTGTATGGGACCAGTAAGGGACTGGGTTGGACTGGGAGGCACTGGGAGGCACTGGGGTATAGTGGGAAGGGACTGGGAGGGACTGGGAGGCACTGGGAGGCACTGGGAGGGGCTGGGAGGCACTGGGAGGCACTGGGAGGGGCTGGGAGGCACTGGGAGGCACTGGGAGGGACTGGGAGGGAGGGATCCAACCTCGTGTTTGAGGGCAACGTCAATGGGAGAGGGGGTGAGATAGGGGTGTGGGACCAGTAAGGGACTGGGGCATACTGGGAGGGACTGGGAGGCACTGGGGTATAGTGGGAGGGGCACTGGGAGGGATTGGGAGGCACTGGGAGGGACTGGGAGGCACTGGGAGGCACTGGGAGGGACTGGGAGGGACTGGGAGGGAGGGATCCAACCTCGTGTTTGAGGGCAACGTCAATGGGAGAGGGGGTGACACCGTTGTATGGGACCAGTAAGGGACTGGGGTATACTGGGAGGGGACTGGGAGGCACTGGGAGGGGACTGGGAGGCACTGGGAGGGACTGGGAGGTGCTGGGAGGGACTGGGAGGGGACTGGGAGGGAGGGATCCAACCTCGTGTTTGAGGGCAACGTCAATGGGAGAGGGGGTGACACCGTTGTATGGGACCAGTAAGGGACTGGGGTATACTGGGAGGGACTGGGGTATACTGGGAGGGACTGGGAGGGACTGGGAGGGGACTGGGAGGGAGGGATCCAACCTCGTGTTTGAGGGCAACGTCAATGGGAGAGGGGGTGACACCATTGTATGGGACCAGTAAGGGACTGGGGTATACTGGGAGGGACTGGGAGGCACTGGGAGGCACTGGGAGGGACTGGGAGGGACTGGGAGGCACTGGGAGGCACTGGGAGGCACTGGGAGGGACTGGGAGGGAGGGATCCAACCTCGTGTTTGAGGGCAACGTCAATGGGAGAGGGGGTGAGATGGGGGTGTGGGACCAGTAAGGGACTGGGGTATACTGGGAGGGACTGGGAGGCAATGGGGTATAGTGGGAGGGGACAGGGAGGCAGCGGGAGGGACTGGGAGGGACTGGGAGGGACTGGGAGACACTGGGAGGCACTGGGAGGGGACTGGGAGGGAGGGATGCAACCTCATGTTTGAGGGCAACGTCAATGGGAGAGGGGGTGACACCGTTGTATGGGACCAGTAAGGGACTGGGTTGAACTGGGAGGGACTGGGAGGCACTGGGGTATAGGGGGAGGGAGTGGGAGAGGACTGGGAGGCACCGGGAGGCACTGGGAGGGACTGGGAGGGACTGGGAGGGACAGATCCAACCTCATGTTTGAGGGCAACGTCAATGGGAGAGGGGGTGACACCGTTGTATGAGACCAGTAAGGGACTGGGGTATACTGGGAGGGACTGGGAGGGGACTGGGAGGCACTGGGAGGGACTGGGAGGCGCTGGGAGGGACTGGGAGGCACTGGGAGGGGACTGGGAGGGAGGGATCCAACCTCGTGTTTGAGGGCAACGTCAATGGGAGAGGGGGTGAGATGGGGATGTGGGACCAGTAAGGGACTGGGGCATACTGGGAGGGACTGGGAAGGGCACTGGGGTATACTGGGAGGCACTGGGAGGCACTGGGAGCACTGGGAGGGCGGGATCCACCCCAGTCTTTGAGGGAACCTCCAGTGGGAGAGGGGGTGACACCTTTGTCTGAGACCAGTAAGGGACTGGGCCATACTGGGAGGGGCACTGGGCTGTACTGGGAGGCACTGGGAGGGGCACTGGGTCATACTGGGATATACTGGGAGGCACTGGGATGTACTGGGGGGGGGGGGGGCTCTTCAAGGAGTGGAGACGGTGTCACCCCCTCATCTCCAACTGGGGTCTACGGGGGGGGGGGGGGGGTTACTGGTTTGTACTGGTCCGTAGCGGCCCGTACTGGTCCGTACTGGTTTGTACTGGTTTGTACTGGTGCAGGGGGCCTGTGCATCGCCCAGTCCATCAAGATCCCGCGGGAGCCGCGCCCGGGGGAGTTTGCGAAGGTGATCGAGCGCCTGATGGAGACCTCGAACGCCCGCGGCGTCGTCCTCTTCGCCAACGAGGACGACATCCGGTGAGACCAGTACAGACCAGTACAGACCAGTACGGACCAGTATAGACCAGTAGGGACCAGTAGGGACCAGTAGGGACCAGTACAGACCAGGAACTGGCCCAGGAACAGCCCCTACTGATCCCAGCACGACCCATAGCGGCTTTGCCAGCGTGGGTGACGTCAAACGATGACCAGTAACCCCCAGTAGAGACCAGTATAGACCAGTATAGACCAGTAGGGACCAGTATAGACCAGTAGGGACCAGTAGGGACCAGTACAGACCAGGAACTGGCCCAGGAACCCCCCTCCAGTGATCCCAGCACGACCCATAGCGGCTGCGCCAGCGTGGGTGACGTCAAACGATGACCAGTAACTCCCAGTATAGACCAGTAGAGACCAGTATAGACCAGTAGGGACCAGTAGGGACCAGTAAGGACCAGTACAGACCAGTACAGACCAGGAACTGGCCCAGGACCCCCCCTCCAGTGACCCCAGCACGACCCATAGCGGCTTCGCCAGCGTGGGTGACGTCAAACGATGACCAGTAACCCCCAGTAGAGACCAGTATAGACCAGTAGAGACCAGTAGGGACCAGTAGGGACCAGTAAGGACCAGGAACTGGCCCAGGAACCCCCCTCCAGTGATCCCAGCACGACCCATAGCGGCTGCGCCAGCGTGGCTGACGTCAAACGATGACCAGTAACCCCCAGTAGAGACCAGTAGGGACCAGTATAGACCAGTACAGACCAGTATAGACCAGTAGGGACCAGTAGGGACCACTAGGGACCAGTACAGACCAGTACAGACCAGGAACTGGCCCAGGAAGCCCCCTCCAGTGACCCCAGCACAACCCATAGCGGCTTCGCCAGCGTGGGTGACATCAAATGATGACCAGTAACCCCCAGTAGAGACCAGTATAGACCAGTACAGACCAGTATAGACCAGTAGGGACCAGTAGGGACCAGTACAGACCAGCAACTGGCCCAGGAACCCCCCTCCAGTGATCCCAGCACGACCCATAGCGGCTGCCCCAGCGTGGGTGATGTCAAATGATGACCAGTAACCCCCAGTAGACACCAGTATAGACCAGTAGAGACCAGTAGGGACCAGTATAGACCAGTAGGGACCAGTAAGGACCTGTAAGGACCAGAAACTGGCCCAGGAACCCCCCTCCAGTGATCCCAGCACGACCCACAGCGGCTGCGCCAGCGTGGGTGACGTCAAATGATGACCAGTAACCCCCAGTAGAGACCAGTAGAGACCAGTAAGGACCAGTACGGACCAGTATAGACCAGTATAGACCAGTATAGACCAGAACAGACCAGGAACTGGCCCAGGAACAGCCCCAACTGATCCCAGCACGACCCATAGCGGCTGCGCCAGCGTGGGTGACGTCAAACGATGACCAGTAACCCCCAGTAGACACCAGTAGAGACCAGTAGAGACCAGTACGGACCAGTATAGACCAGTAGGGACCAGTAGGGACCAGTACAGACCAGGAACTGGCCCAGGAACCCCCCTCCAGTGACCCCAGCACGACCCATAGCGGCTGCGCCAGCGTGGGTGACGTCAAACGATGACCAGTAACCCCCAGTAGAGACCAGTAAGGACCAGTAGAGACCAGTACGGACCAGTATAGACCAGTAGGGACCAGTAGGGACCAGTAGGGACCAGTACAGACCAGGAACTGGCCCAGGAACAGCCCCTACTGATCCCAGCACGACCCATAGCGGCTTTGCCAGCGTGGGTGATGTCAAACGATGACCAGTAACCCCCAGTAGAGACCAGTATAGACCAGTATAGACCAGTATGGACCAGTATAGACCAGTAGGGACCAGTAGGGACCAGTACAGACCAGCAACTGGCCCAGGAACCCCCCTCCAGTGACCCCAGCACGACCCATAGCGGCTGCGCCAGCGTGGGTGACGTCAAACGATGACCAGTAACCCCCAGTAGACACCAGTAGAGACCAGTAGAGACCAGTAGGGACCAGTATAGACCAGTAGGGACCAGTAGGGACCAGTACAGACCAGCAACTGGCCCAGGAACCCCCTTCCAGTGATCCCAGCATGACCCATAGCGGCTGCGCCAGCATGGTTGACGTCAAACGATGACCAGTAACCCCCAGTAGAGACCAGTAGGGACCAGTATAGACCAGTACAGACCAGTATAGACCAGTAGGGACCAGTAGGGACCAGTAGGGACCAGTAAGGACCAGGAACTGGCCCAGGAACAGCCCCAACTGATCCCAGCACGACCCATAGCGGCTTTGCCAGCGTGGGTGACGTCAAACGATGACCAGTAACCCCCAGTAGAGACCAGTAAGGACCAGTAGAGACCAGTACAGACCAGTATAGACCAGTAGGGACCAGTAGGGACCAGTATAGACCAGCAACCGGCCCAGGAACAGCCCCAACTGATCCCAGCACGACCCATAGCGGCTGCGCCAGCGTGGGTGACGTCAAACGATGACCAGTAACCCCCAGTAGAGACCAGTAGAGACCAGTAGAGACCAAGAGCCCCCCAGTATAAACCAGTATAGAGCAGGAAGCCCCAGTAACTCACCAGTTCCCTCCCAGCCCCTCCCAGTATAGCCCAGTCCCCCCCACTCCCCTTCCAGTCCCCCCCAGTCCCCCCCAGCCCCCCCCAGTCCCTCCCAGTTCATCCCAGTAACCCCCCAGTCCCCCCAGTCCCTCCCAGTCTCCCCCAGCCCCCCCCAGTCCCTCCCAGTGCTCCCAGTAGCCTCCCAGTAGTCTCCCAATAGCCTCCCAGTTCATCCCAGTCCCCCCCAGCCCCCCCCAGTCCCCCCCCAGTCCCTCCCAGTCCCTCCCAGTTCATCCCAGTCCCCCGCAGTCCCCCCCAGCCCCTCCCAGTGCTCCCAGTAGCCTCGCAGTAGTCTCCCAGTAGCCTCCCAGTTCATCCCAGTCCCCCCCAGTCCCCCCCCCAGTCCCTCCCAGTCCCTCCCAGTTCATCCCAGTAACCCCCCAGTCCCTCCCAGTCCCCACCCACTCCCTCCCACTCCCCCCCAGTCCCTCCCAGTAGCCTCCCAGTAGCCTCCCAGTCCCCCCCAGTCCCCCCCCACTCCCCCCCCAGTCCCTCCCAGTGCCTCCCAGTGCTCCCAGTCGCTCTCTCCGCAGGCGGGTGCTGGCGGCGGCCGCCCGGGCCAACCTCTCGGGCCACTTCAGCTGGGTGGGCTCCGACAGCTGGGGGGCCAAGATGGCGCCGGTGCAGGGGCTGGAGGCGGCGGCCCGGGGCGCCATCACCATCCTGCCCAAGCGCGCCTCCGTGCCCGGTGAGCCCCCGCCGTGGGGCAGCCCCACGGCGCTATGGGGCGGCCCCACGGCCCGCCCCGCGGCAACCTCGGGGGGACCCAGCCCATCCTACGTGGGTGCGGGGAGGCCTTCGGGGAGGGTCGCGACACCGTCGGGGTCATCTGGTTATGGGGCAGCCCCACGGCGCTATGGGGCAGCCCCACGGCCCGCCCCGCGGCAACCTGGAGGGGATCCAGCCCATCCTAAGTGGGTGCGGGGAGGCCTTCGGGGAGGGTCGCGACACCGTCGGGGTCATCTGGTTATGGGGCAGCCCCACGGCGCTATGGGGCAGCCCCACGGCCTGCCCCATGGCAACCTTGAGGGGATCCAGCCCGGCCCAAGGGGGTGCGGGGAGGCCTTCGGGGAGGGTTGCGACACCGTCAGGGTCATCTGGTTATGGGGCAGCCCCACGGCGCTATGGGGCAGCCCCACGGCCTGCCCCATGGCAACCTTGAGGGGATCCAGCCCGGCCCAAGGGGGTGCGGGGAGGCCTTCGGGGAGGGCCCCATCACCGTCGGGGTCATCTGGTTATGGGGTGCCCCACGGCGCTATGGGGCAGCCCCACGGCCTGCCCCGCGGCAACCTCGGGGGGATCCAGCCCGGCCCAAGGGGGTGCGGGGAGGCCTTCGGGGAGGGTCGCGACACCGTCGGGGTCATCTGGTTATGGGGCAGCCCCACGGCGCTATGGGGCAGCCCCACGGCCTGCCCCGCGGCAACCTCGGGGGGATCCAGCCCGGCCCAAAGGGGTGCGGGGAGGCGTTCGGGGAGGGTCGCGACACCTTTCGGTCTTATCTGGTTATGGGGCAGCCCCATAGCACTATGGGGTGCCCCACGGCACTATGGGGCAGCCCCACGGCCCGCCCCGCGGCAACCTCGGGGGGATGCAGCCCATCCTACGTGGGTGCGGGGAGGCCTTCGGGGAGGGTCGCGACACCGTCGGGGTCATCTGGTTATGGGGCAGCCCCACGGCACTATGGGGTGCCCCACGGCGCTATGGGGCGGCCCCACGGCCTGCCCCGCGGCAACCTTGGGGGGACGCAGCCCGGCCCAAGGGGGTGCGGGGAGGCATTTGGGGAGGGTCCCGACACCATCGGGGTCATCTGGTTATGGGGCAGCCCCACAGCGCTATGGGGCAGCCCCACGGCCTGCCCCATGGCAACCTTGAGGGGATCCAGCCCGGCCCAAGGGGGTGCGGGGAGGCGTTCGGGGAGGGCCCCATCACCGTCGGGGTCATCTGGTTATGGGGTGCCCCACGGCGCTATGGGGCGCCCCACGGCCTGCCCCACGGCGCTATGGGGTGCCCCCCACCCAGGCTTCGACGAGTACTTCACCTCCCGCTCGCTGGAGAACAACCGCCGCAACCTCTGGTTCCACGAGTTCTGGGAGGACGACTTCAACTGCCGCCTGCCCCACAGCGAGCCCCACAGCGAGCCCCACGGCGCCCCCGGCACCCCCATCCGCAAGTGCACAGGTAACCCCCTTCTGCCCCACGGCGCCCCTGGGTGCCCCCCAGCGTGCCCCATAGCACCCCTGGCTATGCCCCACGGCACCCGGCTCTGCCCCATGGCACCCCCGGCTGCCCCACGGCGCCCGGCTCTGCCCCGTGACTGCGAGTGGCTGCGATGTGGGGCAGCCTGCGCTGACCCCCAAGTGTGGGGCACCCATAGGTGCCTGACCCCTATGTGTGGGGCACCCCTGGGTGCCCACCCCATTACCTGTGGGGCAGCTGTGGGTCCCTGACCCACACGTGTAGGGCAGAGCCTTCCCACCCAACCCCTCCCCACATCATGGGGCACCCTCACCCCTACACCCCACATGTGTGGGTCACCCCCTGGGCACCCCATCCCTTCCTTAAGTGTCACCCCTGGGTGCCCCCCAACTTGTGGGCCCGCCGTGGGTCCCAGACCCCCAAGTGTGGGGCAGAGCCTTCCCCATCAGCCCTTCCCAACCCCTCGCAGCACCCTTATCCTCCCCCTCCTCACCCCTGGGCGCTCCCACTCCTTCCATAAGGGTGTCCCCTGGGTGCCCCCCAACTTATGGGTCTGCCATGGGTCCGTGACCCCCAAGTGTGGGGCAGAGCCTTCCCCATCAGCCCTTACCCAGCCCTCACAGCACCCTTATCCTCCCCCTCCTCACCCCTGGGCGCTCCCACTCCTTCCATAAGGGTGTCCCCTGGGTGCCCCCCAACTTATGGGGCAACCATGGGTCCCAGACCCCCAAGTGTGGGGCAGAGCCTTCCCCATCAGCCCTTACCCAGCCCTCACAGCACCCTTATCCTCCCCCTCCTCACCCCTGGGCGCTCCCACTCCTTCCATAAGGATGTCCCCTGGGTGCCCCCCAACTTATGGGTCTGCCATGGGTCCGTGACCCCCAAGTGTGGGGCAGAGCCTTCCCCATCAGCCCTTCCCCACCCCTCACAGCACCCTTATCCTCCCCCTCCTCACCCCTGGGCGCTCCCACTCCTTCCATAAGGGTGTCCCATGGGTGCCCCCTAACTCGTGGGCCCGCCGTGGGTCCCAGACCCCCAAGTGTGGGGCAGAGCCTTCCCCATCAGCCCTTCCCCAGCCCTCGCAGCACCCTTATCCTCCCCCTCCTCACCCCTGGGCGCTCCCACTCCTTCCATAAGGATGTCCCATTGGTGCCCCCTAACTTGTGGGGCCGCCGTGGGGCCGCCATGGGTCCCTGACCCCTAAGTGTGGGGCAGAGCCTTCCCCATCAGCCCTTCCCCAGCCCTCGCAGCACCCTTATCCTCCCACTCCTTCACCCCTGGGCACCCCTGTCCTTCCATAATGGTGTCCCATGGGTGCCCCCTAACTTGTGGGCCCGCCGTGGGGCTGCCGTGGGTCTCTGACCCCTAAGTGTGGGGCAGAGCCTTCCCCATCAGCCCTTCCCCAGCCCTCACAGCACCCTTATCCTCCCCCTCCTCACCCCTGGGTGCTCCCACTCCTTCCATAACGGTGTCCCATGGGTGCCCCCCAACTTGTGGGCCCGCCGTGGGTCCGTGACCCCCAAGTGTGGGGCAGAGCCTTCCTCCCAATCCTTCCCCACATCATGGGGCACCTTCAGACTCCCACTCCTTCACCCCTGGGTGCTCCCACTCCTTCCATAAGGGTGTCCCCTGGGTGCCCCCCAACTTATGGGCCCGCCGTGGGTCCCAGACCCCCAAGTGTGGGGCAGAGCCTTCCCCATCAGCCCTTCCCCAGCCCTCACAGCACCCTTATCCTCCCCCTCCTCACCCCTGGGCGCTCCCACTCCTTCCATAAGGGTGTCCCATGGGTGCCCCCCAACTCGTGGGCCCGCCGTGGGTCCGTGACCCCCAAGTGTGGGGCAGAGCCTTCCTCCCAATCCTTCCCCACATCATGGGGCACCTTCACACTCCCACTCCTTCACCCCTGTGCACCCCACTCCTTCCATAAGGGTGTCCCATGGGTGCCCCCTAACTTGTGGGGCCGCCGTGGGGCCGCCGTGGGTCTCTGACCCCTAAGTGTGGGGCAGAGCCTTCCCCATCAGCCCTTCCCCACCCCTCACAGCACCCTTATCCTCCCCCTCCTCACCCCTGGGCGCTCCCACTCCTTCCATAAGGGTGTTCCCTGGGTGCCCCCCAACTCGTGGGCCCGCCGTGGGTCTCTGACCCCCAAGTGTGGGGCAGAGCCTTCCCCATCAGCCCTTCCCCAGCCCTCACAGCACCCTTATCCTCCCCCACCTTCACCCCTGGGCGCCCCTGTCCTTCCATAAGGGTGACCCATGGGTGCCCCCCAACTCGTGGGCCCGCCGTGGGTCCCAGACCCCCAAGTGTGGGGCAGAGCCTTCCTCCCAATCCTTCCCCACCTCATGGGGCACCTTCACACTCCCACTCCTTCACCCCTGGGCGCCCCTGTCCTTCCATAAGGGTGTCCCATGGGTGCCCCCCAACTCGTGGGCCCGCCGTGGGTCTCTGACCCCCAAGTGTGGGGCAGAGCCTTCCCCATCAGCCCTTCCCCACCCCTTAGAGCACCCTTATCCTCCCACTCCTTCACCCCTGTGCACCCCATCCCTTCCATGAGGGTGTCCCCCGGGTGCCCCCCAACTCGTGGGCCCGCCGTGGGTCCCTGACCCCCAAGTGTGGGGCAGAGCCTTCCTCCCAATCCTTCCCCACCTCATGGGGCACCTTCACACTCCCACTCCTTCACCCCTGGGTGCTCCCACTCCTTCCATAAGGATGTCCCATGGGTGCCCCCCAACTCGTGGGCCCGCCGTGGGTCCCTGACCCCCAAGTGTGGGGCAGAGCCTTCCCCATCAGCCCTTCCCCAGCCCTCACAGCACCCTTATCCTCCCCCTCCTCACCCCTGGGCGCTCCCACTCCTTCCATAAGTGTGTCCCCCGGGTGCCCCCCAACTCGTGGGCCCGCCGTGGGTCCCAGACCCCCAAGTGTGGGGCAGAGCCTTCCCCATCAGCCCTTCCCCAGCCCTCGCAGCACCCTTATCCTCCCCCTCCTCACCCCTGGGCGCTCCCACTCCTTCCATGAGGGTGTCCCCCGGGTGCCCCCCAACTCGTGGGCCCGCCGTGGGTCCCTGACCCCCAAGTGTGGGGCAGAGCCTTCCTCCCAATCCTTCCCCACATCATGGGGCACCTTCAGACTCCCACTCCTTCACCCCTGGGCACCCCTGTCCTTCCATGAGGGTGTCCCATGGGTGCCCCCTAACTTGTGGACCCGCCGTGGGTCGCTGACCCCCAAGTGTGGGGCAGAGCCTTCCCCATCAGCCCTTCCCCACCCCTTAGAGCACCCTTATCCTCCCCCACCTTCACCCCTGGGTGCTCCCACTCCTTCCATGAGGGTGTCCCCCGGGTGCCCCCCAACTCGTGGGCCCGCTGTGGGTCCCTGACCCCCAAGTGTGGGGCAGAGCCTTCCCCATCAGCCCTTCCCCAGCCCTCACAGCACCCTTATCCTCCCACTCCTTCACCCCTGTGCACCCCATCCCTTCCATGAGGGTGTCCCATGGCTGCCCCCCAACTCGTGGGCCCGCCGTGGGTCCCAGACCCCCAAGTGTGGGGCAGAGCCTTCCCCATCAGCCCTTCCCCAGCCCTCACAGCACCCTTATCCTCCCCCACCTTCACCCCTGGGCGCTCCCACTCCTTCCATAAGGGTGTCCCCCGGGTGCCCCCCAACTCGTGGGCCCGCCGTGGGTCCCTGACCCCCAAGTGTGGGGCAGAGCCTTCCTCCCAATCCTTCCCCACATCATGGGGCACCTTCACACTCCCACACCTTCACCCCTGGGCGCCCCTGTCCTTCCATAAGGGTGTCCCATGGGTGCCCCCCAACTCGTGGGCCCGCCGTGGGTCCCTGACCCCCAAGTGTGGGGCAGAGCCTTCCCCATCAGCCCTTCCCCAGCCCTCGCAGCACCCTTATCCTCCCACTCCTTCACCCCTGTGCACCCCATCCCTTCCATAAGGGTGTCCCATGGCTGCCCCCCAACTCGTGGGCCCGCCGTGGGTCGCTGACCCCCGCGTGTGGGGCAGGGCGGGAGCGCATCGGGCGGGACTCGCCCTACCAGCAGGAGGGGAAGGTGCAGTTCGTCATCGACGCGGTGCTGGCCATGGCCCACGGCCTCCACGCGCTCCTGGCCGAGCTCTGCCCCGGCGGCCGCCCCTGCCCCCGCCTGCAGCCCCCCGACGGGCGGCGCCTGCTGGGCCACATCCGGCGCGCCAGCTTCAACGGTACTGGGAGCACTGGGAGGGACTGGGAGGGACTGGGGGGGGCTGGGGGGGGCTGGGGGGGGCTGGGGATCATACTGGGGGGGACTGGGAGGGACTGGGGGTATACTGGGGGGGGCTGGGATATACTGGGGGGGGCTGGAGATCATACTGGGGGGGACTGGGAGGGACTGGGAGGGGCTGGGAGGGACTGGGAGGGGCTGGGAGGGACTGGGGGGGGCTGGGGGGGGCTGGAGATCATACTGGGGGGACTGGGAGGGACTGGGAGGGGCTGGGAGGGACTGGGGGGGACTGGGAGGGACTGGGGGGGACTGGGATATACTGGGGGGGGCTGGAGATCATACTGGGGGGACTGGGAGGGACTGGAAGGGACTGGGGGGGGCTGGGGATCATACTGGGAGGGACTGGGGGGGACTGGGAGGGACTGGGAGGGACTGGGGGGGGCTGGGGATCATACTGGGAGGGACTGGGGTATACTGGGAGGGACTGGGAGGGACTGGGAGGGACTGGAGATCATACTGGGAGGGACTGGGATATACTGGGAGGGACTGGGAGGGACTGGAGACTATACTGGGAGGGACTGGGATATACTGGGAGGGACTGGGAGGGGCTGGGGGGGACTGGGATATACTGGGATATACTGGGATATACTGGGAGGGGCTGGAGACCATACTGGGATATACTGGGAGGGACTGGGAGGGGCTGGGAGGGGACTGGGGGGGACTGGGGGGGACTGGGAGGGGACTGGAGACTATACTGGGAGGGACTGGGATATACTGGGAGGGACTGGGATATACTGGGAGGGGCTGGGGGGGACTGGGAGGGACTGGGAGGGGCTGGGGATCATACTGGGAGGGACTGGGATATACTGGGGTATACTGGGGGGGGCTGGGGATCATACTGGGAGGGACTGGGAGGGACTGGGGGGGGCTGGAGATCATACTGGGAGGGACTGGGGTATACTGGGAGGGGACTGGGAGGGGCTGGGGGGGACTGGGATATACTGGGGGGGACTGGGAGGGACTGGGGGGGGCTGGGGGGGGCTGGAGATCATACTGGGGGGGACTGGGGTATACTGGGGGGGACTGGGAGGGACTGGGGGGGGCTGGGGGGGGCTGGAGATCATACTGGGGGGGACTGGGAGGGACTGGGAGGGACTGGGGGGGGCTGGGGATCATACTGGGAGGGACTGGGATATACTGGGGTATACTGGGGGGGGCTGGAGATCATACTGGGAGGGACTGGGAGGGACTGGGAGGGACTGGGGGGGACTGGGGGGGGCTGGAGATCATACTGGGAGGGACTGGGATGTACTGGGGGGGGCTGGAGATCATACTGGGAGGGACTGGGATGTACTGGGGGGGGCTGGAGATCATACTGGGAGGGACTGGGATGTACTGGGGGGGGCTGGAGATCATACTGGGGGGGACTGGGATATACTGGGGGGGGCTGGAGATCATACTGGGAGGGACTGGGGTATACTGGGATATACTGGGGGGGGCTGGAGACCACACTGGGATATACTGGGGGGGACTGGGGGGGACTGGGAGGGACTGGGATATACTGGGGGGGGCTGGAGATCATACTGGGAGGGACTGGGAGGGACTGGGATATACTGGGGTATACTGGGGGGGGCTGGAGATCATACTGGGAGGGACTGGGAGGGACTGGGGGGGACTGGGATATACTGGGGGGGGCTGGAGATCATACTGGGAGGGACTGGGAGGGACTGGGATATACTGGGGTATACTGGGGGGGGCTGGAGATCATACTGGGAGGGACTGGGATATACTGGGAGGGACTGGGAGGGACTGGGGGGGACTGGGGGGGGCTGGAGATCATACTGGGAGGGACTGGGATATACTGGGGTATACTGGGGGGGGCTGGGGATCATACTGGGAGGGACTGGGAGGGACTGGGGGGGGCTGGGATATACTGGGGGGGGCTGGGGGGGGCTGGAGATCATACTGGGGGGGACTGGGAGGGACTGGGAGGGACTGGGGTATACTGGGGGGGGCTGGGGATCATACTGGGAGGGACTGGGGGGGACTGGGATATACTGGGGGGGCTGGAGATCATACTGGGAGGGACTGGGAGGGACTGGGATATACTGGGGGGGCTGGAGATCATACTGGGAGGGACTGGGATATACTGGGAGGGACTGGGGGGGGCTGGAGATCATACTGGGGGGGACTGGGATATACTGGGAGGGACTGGGAGGGACTGGGAGGGACTGGGATATACTGGGGGGGACTGGGAGGGGGCTGGAGATCATACTGGGAGGGACTGGGATATACTGGGAGGGACTGGGGGGGGCTGGAGATCATACTGGGAGGGACTGGGAGGGACTGGGGGGGACTGGGATATACTGGGGGGGACTGGGAGGGACTGGGAGGGACTGGGAGGGACTGGGGTATACTGGGGGGGGCTGGGGATCATACTGGGAGGGACTGGGAGGGACTGGGGGGGACTAGGAGGGGACTGGGAGGGACTGGGGGGGGCTGGGGATCATACTGGGATATACTGGGAGGGGCTGGAGACCATACTGGGATATACTGGGAGGGACTGGGAGGGGCTGGGAGGGGACTGGGGGGGACTGGGAGGGGACTGGAGACTATACTGGGAGGGACTGGGATATACTGGGGGGGACTGGGGGGGGCTGGAGATCATACTGGGAGGGACTGGGAGGGACTGGGGGGGGCTGGGGGGTGCTGGGGGGGGACTGGAGACCATACTGGGAGGGACTGGGAGAGACTGGGGGGGACTGGGGGGGACTGGGGTATACTGGGGGGGACTGGGGGGGACTGGGGGGGGCTGGAGATCATACTGGGATGTACTGGGATGTACTGGGAGGGACTGGGATATACTGGGCTATACTGCGGGGGACTGGGGGGGGCTGGGAGGGGACTGGGAGGGGGCTGGGAGGGACTGGGAGGGACTGGGAGGGACTGGGGGGGGCTGGAGATCATACTGGGAGGGACTGGGATATACTGGGAGGGACTGGGAGGGACTGGGGGGGACTGGGGGGGGCTGGGAGGGACTGGGAGGGACTGGGAGGGGCTGGGAGGGACTAGGGGGGACTGGGGGGGGCTGGAGATCATACTGGGAGGGACTGGGATATACTGGGAGGGACTGGGATATACTGGGATATACTGGGAGGGACTGGAGATCATACTGGGAGGGACTGGGGGGGGCTGGGAGGGGGCTGGGGGGGACTGGGGGGGAGTGGAGACCATACTGGGAGGGACTGGGATATACTGGGAGGGACTGGGATATACTGGGGGGGACTGGGAGGGACTGGGAGGGACTGGGGGGGACTGGGAGGGACTGGAGATCATACTGGGAGGGACTGGGAGGGGACTGGGAGGGACTGGGAGGGGCTGGGAGGGACTGGAGATCATACTGGGAGGGACTGGGGTATACTGGGGGGGACTGGGAGGAGGCTGGGAGGGGCTGGGAGGGACTGGGAGGGACTGGGGGGCATTGGAGACCATACTGGGATGTACTGGGATATACTGGGAGGGACTGGAGATCATACTGGGAGGGACTGGGATATACTGGGAGGGACTGGAGATCATACTGGGAGGGACTGGGATATACTGAGATATACTGGGAGGGACTGGAGACCATACTGGGATATACTGGGAGGGACTGGGAGGGACTGCGGGGGACTGGGATGGGACTGGGAGGGACTGGGATATACTGGGATATACTGGGAGGGACTGGAGACCATACTGGGATATACTGGGATATACTGGGAGGGACTGGGATATGCTGGGAGGGACTTGAGACCATACTGGGATATACTGGGGGGTCTGGGAGGGACTGGGGGGGACTGGAGACCATACTGGGATATAGTGGGAGAGACTGGGAGGGACTGGGAGGGGGCTGGGGGGGACTGGGAGGGACTGGGATATACTGGGATATACTGGGGGGGACTGGGAGGGGGCTGGGAGGGGGCTGGGGGGGGCTGGGAGGGGCTGGGGGGGACTGGAGATCATACTGGGAGGGACTGGGATGTACTGGGAGGGGGCTGGGACGGACTGGGAGGGACTGGGGGGGACTGGGAGGGACAGGAGACCATACTGGGAGGGACTGGGATGTACTGGGATATACTGGGATATACTGGGGGGGACTGGAGATCATACTGGGAGGGACTGGGATATACTGGGAGGGACTGGGGGGGACTGGGGGGGACTGGAGATCATACTGGGAGGGACTGGGATATACTGGGAGGGACTGGGAGGGACTGGAGACTATACTGGGAGGGACTGGGATGTACTGGGAGGGACTGGGATGGGACTGGGAGGGACTGGGAGGGGACTGGGATGGGACTGGGAGTGGGCTGGGGGGGACTGGGATGTACTGGGATATACTGGGGGGGTGCTGGGGGGGGGCTGGGAGGGACTGGGGGGGACTGGAGATCATACTGGGATGTACTGGGATATACTGGGAGGGACTGGGAGGGACGGGGAGGGACGGGGAGGGGGCTGGGGGGGACTGGGAGGGGGCTGGGATATACTGGGATATACTGGGAGGGGCTGGAGACCATACTGGGATATACTGGGATATACTGGGAGGGACTGGAGACCATACTGGGATATACTGGGGGGGACTGGGAGGGACTGGGGGGGACTGGAGACCATACTGGGATATGGTGGGAGGGACTGGGAGGGGGCTGGGGGGGACTGGGAGGGACTGGGATATACTGGGAGGGACTGGGAGGGGGACTGGGAGGGACTGGGGGGGACTGGGATATACTGGGATATACTGGGGGATACTGGAAGGGGACTGGGAGGGACTGGGAAGGGACTGGGATAAACTGGGATATACTGGGGGGGGCTGGGGGGGACTGGAGACCATACTGGGAGGGACTGGGATATACTGGGATATACTGGGGAGGACTGGGGGGGGGCTGGGAGGGGGCTGGGGAGGACTGGAGAACATACTGGGAGGGACTGGGATATACTGGGAGGTACTGGGAGGGACTGGAGACCATACAGGGAGGGACTGGGGGGGGACTGGGATGTACTGGGAGGCACTGGGGGGGGCTGTGGGGCACTGGGAGGGACTGGCGGCTTACTGGGATGGACTGGGAGGCACTGGAGGCCATACTGGGACATACTGGGAGGGACTGGAGGCCATACTGGGCCATACTGGGAGGGGGAGGGAGGGGGCTGAGGGGAGTTTCTGGGTGCTGGAGGGCACTGGGCCTTACTGGGAGTTACTGGGAGGCACTGGGAAGGGACAGGGGCCTTACTGGTTTGTACTGGTCCAAACTGGTTCTTACTGGTTTCTACTGGGCCATACTGGGAGCACTGGTTTCTCATCTCTCCCATTGCTGTCACGGAGCGGGGAGACGCCAGCACTGGGGGGGCACTGGGCCTTACTGGGATATACTGGGATATACTGGGATATACTGGGATATACTGGGCCTTACTGGGATATACTGGGCCATAC
Organism: Mycteria americana; assembly: GCF_035582795.1. Lineage (NCBI taxonomy): Eukaryota > Metazoa > Chordata > Aves > Ciconiiformes > Ciconiidae > Mycteria > Mycteria americana. The sequence continues at coordinate 10,520 of NW_027445564.1, read as the reverse complement.
TGGGATATACTGGGCCATACTGGGCCATACTGGGAGCACTGGTTCGCCCTATAGCGGGGGACGCCAGTGCTGGGGGGCATCGCCGCGTGGTGGCAGCGGGTGTTACTGGTTTGTACTGGTTCTTACCGGTCCGTACTGGTTTGTACTGGTTTGTACTGGTCGGTACCGGTTCTTACTGGTTCTTACTGGTCCGTACTGGTTCTTACTGGTTTCTACTGGGCCATACTGGGAGCACTGGTTCGCCCTATAGCGGGGGATGCCAGTGCTGGGGGGCATCGCCGTGTGGTGGCAGCGGGTGCTACTGGTTTGTACTGGTCTGAACTGTTTCTTACCGGTCCGTACTGGTTTGTACTGGTTTATACTGGTCTGAACTGGTTCTTACTGGTTTCTACTGGGCCATACTGGGAGCACTGGTTCGCCCTATAGCGGGGGACGCCAGTGCTGGGGGGCATCGCCGTGTGGTGGCAGCGGGCGTTACTGGTTTGTAGTGGTTCTTACTGGTCCGTACTGGTTTGTACTGGTTTGTACTGGTCCGTACCGGTTCTTACTGGTTCTTACTGGTCTGTACTGGTTCTTACTGGTTTCTACTGGGCCATACTGGGAGCACTGGTTTGCCCTGTAGCAGGGGACGCCAGTGCTGGGGGGCATCGTCGCGTGGTGGCAGCGGGCGTTACTGCTTTGTACTGGTTCTTACCGGTCCGTACTGGTTTGTACTGGTTTGTACTGGTCCGTACCGGTTGTTACAGGTCCGTACTGGTTTGTACTGGTCCAAACTGGTTTTTACTGGTTTCTACTGGGCCATACTGGGAGCACTGGTTTCTCATCTCTCCCATTGCTGTCACGGAGTGGGGAGACGCCAGCACTGGGGGGGCACTGGGCCTTACTGGGATATACTGGGATATACTGGGATATACTGGGCCATACTGGGATATACTGGGATATACTGGTTTCTACTGGGCCATACTGGGAGCACTGGTTCGCCCTATAGCAGGGGACGCCAGTGCTGGGGGGCATCGCCGCGTGGTGGCAGCGGGCGTTACTGCTTTGTACTGGTTCTTACTGGTCCGTACTGGTTTGTACTGGTTCTTACTGGTTCTTACTGGTCTGAACTGGTTCTTACTGGTTTCTACTGGGCCATACTGGGAGCACTGGTTCGCCCTGTAGCAGGGGACGCCAGTGCTGGGGGGCATCGCCGTGTGGTGGCTGCGGGTGCTACTGGTTTGTAGTGGTTCTTACCGGTCCGTACTGGTTTGTACTGGTCCGTACCGGTTCTTACTGGTTCTTACTGGTCCGTACTGGTTCTTACTGGTTTCTACTGGGCCATACTGGGAGCACTGGTTCGCCCTATAGCGGGGGACACCAGTGCTGGGGGGCATCGCCGCGTGGTGGCAGCGGGCGTTACTGCTTTGTACTGGTTCTTACCGGTCCGTACTGGTTTGTACGGGTTCTTACTGGTTCTTACTGGTCCGTACTGGTTCTTACTGGTTTCTACTGGGCCATACTGGGAGCACTGGTTCGCCCTATAGCGGGGGATGCCAGTGTTGGGGGGCATCGCCGTGTGGTGGCAGCGGGTGCTACTGGTTTGTACTGGTCTGAACTGTTTCTTACCGGTCCGTACTGGTTTGTACTGGTTTATACTGGTCTGAACTGGTTCTTACTGGTTTCTACTGGGCCATACTGGGAGCACTGGTTCGCCCTGTAGCAGGGGACGCCAGTGCTGGGGCGCATCGCCGCGTGGTGGCAGCGGGTGCTACTGCTTTGTAGTGGTTCTTACTGGTCCGTACTGGTTTGTACTGGTCCGTACCGGTTCTTACTGGTTCTTACTGGTCCGTACTGGTTCTTACTGGTTTCTACTGGGCCATACTGGGAGCACTGGTTTGCCCTGTACCAGGGGACGCCAGTGCTGGGGGGCATCGCCGTGTGGTGGCAGCGGGTGCTACTGGTTTGTACTGGTCTGAACTGTTTCTTACCGGTCCGTACTGGTTTGTACTGGTTTATACTGGTCTGAACTGGTTCTTACTGGTTTCTACTGGGCCATACTGGGAGCACTGGTTCGCCCTGTAGCAGGGGACGCCAGTGCTGGGGCGCATCGCCGCGTGGTGGCAGCGGGTGCTACTGCTTTGTAGTGGTTCTTACTGGTCCGTACTGGTTTGTACTGGTCCGTACCGGTTCTTACTGGTTCTTACTGGTCCGTACTGGTTCTTACTGGTTTCTACTGGGCCATACTGGGAGCACTGGTTCGCCCTGTAGCAGGGGACGCCAGTGCTGGGGGGCATCGCCGTGTGGTGGCAGCGGGTGCTACTGCTTTGTAGTGGTTCTTACCGGTCCGTACTGGTTTGTACTGGTTTATACTGGTTCTTACTGGTTCTTACTGGTCCGTACTGGTTCTTACTGGTTTCTACTGGGCCATACTGGGAGCACTGGTTTGCCCTGTACCAGGGGACGCCAGTGCTGGGGCGCATCGCCGCGTGGGGGCAGCAGGTGCTACTGCTTTGTAGTGGTTCTTACTGGTCCATACTGGTTTGTACTGGTTTGTACTGGTCCGTACTGGTTGTTACCCGTCTGTACTGGTTTGTACTGGTCCGAACTGGTTCTTACTGGTTTCTACTGGGCCATACTGGGAGCACTGGTTTCTCATCTCTCCCATTGCTGTCACAGAGCGGGGAGACGCCAGCACTGGGGGGGCACTGGGCCTTACTGGGATATACTGGGATATACTGGGATATACTGGGCCATACTGGGATATACTGGGATATACTGGTTTCTACTGGGCCATACTGGGAGCACTGGTTCGCCCTGTACCAGGGGACGCCAGTGCTGGGGGGCATCGCCGCGTGGTGGCAGCGGGCGTTACTGGTTTGTAGTGGTTCTTACCGGTCCGTACTGGTTTGTACTGGTTTGTACTGGTCTGAACTGGTTCTTACTGGTTCTTACTGGTCCGTACTGGTTCTTACTGGTTTCTACTGGGCCATACTGGGAGCACTGGTTCGCCCTATAGCAGGGGACGCCAGTGCTGGGGGGCATCGCCGCGTGGTGGCAGTGGGTGTTACTGGTTTGTACTGGTTCTTACCGGTCCGTACTGGTTTGTAGTGGTTCTTACTGGTTCTTACTGGTCTGAACTGGTTCTTACTGGTTTCTACTGGGCCATACTGGGAGCACTGGTTTGCCCTATAGCGGGGGACGCCAGTGCTGGGGGGCATCGCCGCGTGGTGGCAGCGGGTGCTACTGGTTTGTAGTGGTTCTTACCGGTCCATACTGGTTTGTATTGGTCTGTACTGGTTCTTACTGGTCCGTACTGGTCCGTACTGGTTCTTACTGGTTTCTACTGGGCCATACTGGGAGCACTGGTTCGCCCTGTACCAGGGGACGCCAGTGCTGGGGGGCATCGCCGCGTGGTGGCAGCGGGTGCTACTGCTTTGTAGTGGTTCTTACCGGTCCGTACTGGTTTGTACTGGTTTATACTGGTTCTTACTGGTTCTTACTGGTCCGTACTGGTTCTTACTGGTTTCTACTGGGCCATACTGGGAGCACTGGTTCGCCCTATAGCGGGGGACGCCAGTGCTGGGGGGCATCGCCGTGTGGTGGCAGCAGGTGCTACTGCTTTGTAGTGGTTCTTACCGGTCCGTACTGGTTTGTACTGGTTTATACTGGTCTGAACTGGTTCTTATGGTTCTTACTGGTCCGTACTGGTTCTTACTGGTTTCTACTGGGCCATACTGGGAGCACTGGTTCGCCCTATAGCGGGGGACGCCAGTGCTGGGGGGCATCGCCGTGTGGTGGCAGCGGGTGCTACTGCTTTGTAGTGGTTCTTACCGGTCCGTACTGGTTTGTACTGGTTTATACTGGTTCTTACTGGTTCTTACTGGTCCGTACTGGTTCTTACTGGTTTCTACTGGGCCATACTGGGAGCACTGGTTTGCCCTGTACCAGGGGACGCCAGTGCTGGGGCGCATCGCCGCGTGGTGGCAGCGGGTGCTACTGCTTTGTAGTGGTTCTTACTGGTCCGTACTGGTTTGTACTGGTTTGTACTGGTCCGTACTGGTTGTTACCCGTCTGTACTGGTTTGTACTGGTCCGAACTGGTTCTTACTGGTTTCTACTGGGCCATACTGGGAGCACTGGTTTCTCATCTCTCCCATTGCTGTCACGGAGCGGGGAGACGCCAGCACTGGGGGGGCACTGGGCCTTACTGGGATATACTGGGATATACTGGGATATACTGGGCCATACTGGGATATACTGGGATATACTGGTTTCTACTGGGCCATACTGGGAGCACTGGTTCGCCCTATAGCGGGGGACGCCAGGGCTGGGGGGCATCGCCGCGTGGTGGCAGCGGGTGTTACTGCTTTGTACTGGTTCTTACCGGTCCGTACTGGTTTGTACCGGTCCGTACCGGTTCTTACTGGTCCGTACTGGTCCGTACTGGTTCTTACTGGTTTCTACTGGGCCATACTGGGAGCACTGGTTCGCCCTATAGCGGGGGACGCCAGTGCTGGGGGGCATCGCCGCGTGGTGGCAGCGGGTGCTACTGGTTTGTACTGGTCTGAACTGTTTCTTACCGGTCCGTACTGGTTTGTACTGGTTTATACTGGTCTGAACTGGTTCTTACTGGTTCTTACTGGTTTCTACTGGGCCATACTGGGAGCACTGGTTTGCCCTGTACCAGGGGACGCCAGTGCTGGGGGGCATCGCCGTGTGGTGGCAGCGGGTGCTACTGCTTTGTAGTGGTTCTTACCGGTCCGTACTGGTTTGTACTGGTTTATACTGGTCTGAACTGGTTCTTATGGTTCTTACTGGTCCGTACTGGTTCTTACTGGTTTCTACTGGGCCATACTGGGAGCACTGGTTCGCCCTATAGCGGGGGACGCCAGTGCTGGGGGGCATCGCCGCGTGGTGGCAGCGGGCGTTACTGCTTTGTAGTGGTTCTTACCGGTCCGTACTGGTTTGTACTGGTTTATACTGGTTCTTACTGGTTCTTACTGGTCCGTACTGGTTCTTACTGGTTTCTACTGGGCCATACTGGGAGCACTGGTTTGCCCTGTACCAGGGGACGCCAGTGCTGGGGGGCATCGCCGCGTGGTGGCAGCGGGTGCTACTGCTTTGTAGTGGTTCTTACCGGTCCGTACTGGTTTGTACTGGTTTATACTGGTTCTTACTGGTTCTTACTGGTCCGTACTGGTCCGTACTGGTTCTTACTGGTTTCTACTGGGCCATACTGGGAGCACTGGTTCGCCCTGTAGCAGGGGACGCCAGTGCTGGGGGGCATCGCCGCGTGGTGGCAGCGGGTGCTACTGCTTTGTAGTGGTTCTTACCGGTCCGTACTGGTTTGTACTGGTTTATACTGGTCTGAACTGGTTCTTACTGGTCCGTACTGGTGCGCAGGCAGCGCGGGGACGCCGGTCAGCTTCAACGAGAACGGGGACGCCCCGGGGCGCTACGACATCTTCCAGTTCCAGGGGGGCAACGGCAGCGGCGCCTACCGGGCTGTGGGGCAGTGGGTGCAGGGGCTGCGCCTGCGGGTGGGTGCTGGGCACCCATGGGTGCCACCGGCCCGCGGGCTACGGGGGGGGGGCTGGGGGCTACTGGGGGCTACTGGGGGCTACTGGGACCCTATGGGTGCTCCTATGGGCAACTGGGGGCTCCCATGGGCAAGTGGTGGGACCTCCATGGGCAACTGGGTGCTCCCATGGTCAACTGGGCACCCATGGGTGCCACTGCCCCCGCGGGCTACGGGGGGGGGGGCTGGGGGCTACTGGGGGGGCCCTGGGGGCTACTGGGACCCTATGGGTGCTCCCATGGGCAACTGGTGGGACCTCATGGGCAAGTGGTGGGACCTCCATGGCCAACTGGGCACCCATGGGTGCCACCGCCCCGTGGGCTATGGGGGGGGGGCTGGGGGCTACTGGGGGGGGCCCTAGGGGCTACTGGGACCCTATGGGTGCTCCCATGGGCAACTGGTGGGACCTCATGGGCAACTGGGTGCTCCTATGGCCAACTGGGCACCCATGGGTGCCACTGCCCCCGCGGGCTACGGGGGGGGCCCTGGGGGCTACTGGGACCCTATGGGTGCTCCTATGGGCAAGTGGTGGGACCTCATGGGCAAGTGGCGGGACCTCCATGGCCAACTGGGCACCCATGGGTGCCACCGCCTGTGGGCTACGGGGGGGGGCTGGGGGCTACTGGGTCTCTATGGGTGCCCCCATGGTCCCCTGGTGGGACCTCCACGGTCACCCGGGTCCCACCGTGGTCACCCAGGTCCCACCATGGTCACCCAGGTCCCACCATGGTCACCCACATCCCACCACGGTCACCCGGGTCCCACCATGGTCACCCAGGTCCCACCACGGTCACCCAGGTCCCACCATGGTCACCCACATCCCACCACGGTCACCCGGGTCCCACCATGGTCACCCGGGTCCCACCGTGGTCACCCAGATCCCACCATGGTCACCCAGGTCCCACCATGGTCACCCGGGTCCCACCATGGTCACCCACATCCCACCACGGTCACCCAGGTCCCACCATGGTCACCCGGGTCCCACCACGGTCACCCAGGTCCCACCACGGTCACCCGGGTCCCACCATGGTCACCCAGGTCCCACCACGGTCACCCAGGTCCCACCGTGGTCACCCAGGTCCCACCATGGTCACCCGGGTCCCACCACGGTCACCCAGGTCCCACCACGGTCACCCGGGTCCCACCACGGTCACCCGGGTCCCACCATGGTCACCCGGGTCCCACCGTGGTCACCCAGATCCCACCATGGTCACCCAGGTCCCACCATGGTCACCCGGGTCCCACCATGGTCACCCACATCCCACCACGGTCACCCAGGTCCCACCATGGTCACCCGGGTCCCACCACGGTCACCCAGGTCCCACCACGGTCACCCGGGTCCCACCATGGTCACCCAGGTCCCACCACGGTCACCCAGGTCCCACCGTGGTCACCCAGGTCCCACCACGGTCACCCAGATCCCACCACGGTCACCCAGGTCCCACCGTGGTCACCCAGGTCCCACCACGGTCACCCAGGTCCCACCATGGTCACCCAGGTCCCACCACGGTCACCCAGGTCCCACCACGGTCACCCGGGTCCCACCATGGTCACCCAGATCCCACCACGGTCACCCAGGTCCCACCATGGTCACCCAGGTCCCACCACGGTCACCCGGGTCCCACCATGGTCACCCAGGTCCCACCACGGTCACCCAGGTCCCACCGTGGTCACCCAGGTCCCACCACGGTCACCCAGATCCCACCACGGTCACCCAGGTCCCACCATGGTCACCCAGGTCCCACCACGGTCACCCAGGTCCCACCACGGTCACCCGGGTCCCACCATGGTCACCCAGATCCCACCACGGTCACCCAGGTCCCACCACGGTCACCCAGATCCCACCACGGTCACCCAGGTCCCACCATGGTCACCCAGGTCCCACCGTGGTCACCCAGGTCCCACCACGGTCACCCAGGTCCCACCACGACCAAGCGGGTCCCCTGCAATGGGCCACCCCCCCCCACCCTTGCCGTAGCTACGGGCCCTTCTCCTGGCCACCTCCACGCTTGGGGTGGCACCTCCACGGTTGGGGGGGGGGGGGCAGATGGTCTCCCCCCAGATGTTCTCCCCAGATGTTCTCCCCCAGATGTCCTCCACCGAGCTGGTCTCCCCCCAGATGTTCTCCACCCACATGTTCCCCACCGAGATGTTCTCCCCCAGATGTTCCTCACCGAGATGTCCCCCCCAGATGTCCCCCCCCGAGATGTTCTCCCCCAGATATTCTCCACCCACATGTTCCCCACCCACATGTTCTCCCCCCAGATGTTCCCCACCGAGATGTTCTCCCCACCGAGATGTCCTCCCCCAGGTGTTCTCCCCGAGATGGTCTCCCCAGATGTTCTCCACCAAGATGTTCTCCACCCAGATGTTCCCCACCGAGATGTTCTCCCCCCAGATGTTCCCCACCGAGATGTTCCTCTCTGAGATGTTCTCCCCCCAGATGTCCTCCACCGAGATGTCCTCCACCCACATCTTCTCCCCCCCGATGTTCTCCACCAAGATGTTCTCCACTGAGATGTTCTCCCCCCACATGTTCTCCCCCCACATGTTCTCCACCAAGATGTTCTCCACCGAGATGTTCCCCACCGAGATGTTCTCCCCCCAGATGTTCTCCACCCACATGTTCTCCCCCCAGATGTTCTCCACCCAGATGTTCTCCACCCAGATGTTCTCCACCGAGATGTTCCTCACTGAGATGTTCTCCCCCCAGATGTCCTCCACCGAGATGTCCTCCACCCACATGTTCTCCCCCCAGATGTTCTCCCCCGAGATGTCCTCCACCCAGATGTTCTCCATCAAGAAGTTCTCCCCCCAGATGTTCTCCCCCGAGATGTTCTCCCCCCAGATGTTCTCCCCCGAGATGTTCTCCCCCGAGATGTTCCTCTCACCTCCTCCCTCTCCCCCCTCCCCCTAGGCCGAGGAGATGACCTGGGGCTCCAACTCCACCGCCCCCCCCCACCTCCGTCTGCAGCCTCCCCTGCGGCCCTGGAGAACGCAAGAAGCCGGTGAAAGGCGTCCCCTGCTGCTGGCACTGCGAGCTCTGCGGCGGCTACCGCTACCGCGCCGACCCCCTCACCTGCCTGCCCCTGCCCCCCCCCACCTCCGCCCCCACCCCCGACCGCACCGCCTGCCGCCCCACCCCCGTCCTCCGCCTGCGCTGGGGGGACCCCTGGGCCGCCGTCCCTTTGGCTTTGGCCACCTCGGGCCTCCTGGCCACCGCTTTTGGGGACCTTCGTGAAGCATCACGAGACGCCCATCGTCAAGGCGTCGGGGCGGGAGTTGAGTTACGTGCTCCTGGCCGGGTTGGCTTTGGTCTACGCCATCACCTTCATCATGGTGGCCGAACCCGGGGTGGGCATCTGCGCCCTGCGGAGGCTCTTCTTGGGCTTGGGGATGAGCCTCACCTACGCCGCGCTCCTCACCAAGACCAACAGGATCTACAGGATCTTCGAGCAAGGTGAGGCACGGAAAGATCCCGAAGTTGTGGAGGTGTCAGGAGATGAGGGAGGGGACGGGAGCTTGGGTTGAGGGTCAGGAGGGACGTGGGATGGGGTTCCACCTACCCACGCTCCTCACCGAGACCAACCGCATCTACCACACCTTCAGGGGAGGTGAGTTATGGGGGGGACCAAGAGTTCTGGAGGACCCAGGAGATGAGGAAGGGGACGGGAGGTTGGACTGAGGGTCAGGAGGGACGTGGGATGGGGTTCCACCTACCCACGCTCCTCACCGAGACCAACCGCATCTACCACATCTTCAGGGGAGGTGAGTTATGGGGGGGACCAAGAGTTCTGGAGGACCCAGGGGTCCAAGAGAGACCCAGGAGACCAGGGAGGGCCCCATGAGTTCGGGTTGAGGGACGTGGGATGGGGTTCCACCTACGCCGTGCTCCTCACCAAGACCAACAGGATCTACAGGATCTTCGAGCAAGGTGAGGCACGGAAAGATCCCGAAGTTGTGGAGGTGTCAGGAGATGAGGGAGGGGACGGGAGCTTGGGTTGAGGGTCAGGAGGGACGTGGGATGGGGTTCCACCTACCCACGCTCCTCACCAAGACCAACAGGATCTACCACACCTTCAGGGGAGGTGAGTTATGGGGGGGACCAAGAGTTCTGGAGGACCCAGGAGATGAGGGAGGGGACGGGAGCTTGGGTTGAGGGTCAGGAGGGACGTGGGATGGGGTTCCACCTACCCACGCTCCTCACCGAGACCCATCACATCTACCACACCTTCAGGGCAGGTGAGTTATGGGGGGGACCAAGAGTTCTGGAGGACCCAGGGGTCCAAGAGAGACCCGGGAGACCAGGGAGGGCCCCATGAGTTCAGGCTGAGGGACGTGGGATGGGGTTCCACCAACCCACGCTCCTCACCGAGACCAACCACATCTACCACACCTTCAGGGGAGGTGAGTTATGGGGGGGACCAAGAGTTCTGGAGGACCCAGGGGTCCGGGGAGGGGTCCCGGGCCATGGGGTGCTCCAGGAAGCGAAGGAGATGGAGGCATCTGGGCCGGTTCCTCCACCTCTAGGGAGGAACCCAGATGTCCGAGAAGTCCCCCCCCCTCCCCCCGGGCCACCCCATAAGTCCTCTCTTCTTCTCCTCCTTCCCCACCAGGCAAACGCTCGGTCACCCCTCCCCGTTTCATCAGCCCACCTCCCAACTCGTCATCACCTTCACCTTGACCGGTCTCCAACTGGTGGCCGCCGCCGTTTGGCTTCTCCTTCGTCCTCCTCACGCCCTCATCGATTACGAGATGGGCCGCACCCCCGACCCCGAGGACGCCCGCGGCGTCCTCAGGTGTGACATGGCCGAAGGGGCCACCTTGGCCTGCTTGGCCTACGCTCTTCTCCTCATGGTGACCTGCACCGTCTACGCCGTCAAAGCCCGGGGGGTCCCCGAGACCTTCAACGAGGCCAAACCCATCGGCTTCGCCATGTACACCACCTGCGTCGTCTGGTT
>NW_027445563.1:0-34865 GCF_035582795.1 Mycteria americana | reverse complement strand
GCCTCGGGGTGGTGGTGGTGGGGGGGGTGTTGGGGGATACTGGAGGCCTCGGGGCTGCTGGGGGGCACTGGGTTCCTGGGGGCTACTGGAGGCCCCAGGGGGGCTACTGGGGGGGCTACTGGGGGGGCACTGGGTTCCTGGGGGGCTACTGGAGGCCCCAGGGGGGCTAGTGGGGGGGCACTGGGTTCCTGGGGGGCTACTGGAGGCCCCAGGGGGGCTACTGGGGGGCACTGGGGCTGTTGGGGGGCTACTGGGGGATACTGGAGGCCTCAGGGGGCTACTGGGGGGGCACTGGGGTTCCTGGGGGGCTACTGGAGGCCCCAGGGGGGCTACTGGGGGGGCACTGGGGATCCTGGGGGGCTACTGGAGGCCCCAGGGGGGCTACTGGGGGGCACTGGGGTTCCTGGGGGCTACTGGAGGCCCCAGGGGAGCTACTGGGGGGCACTGGGTTCCTGGGGGGGCTACTGGGGGCTACTGGAGGCCCCAGGGGAGCTGCTGGGGGGGCGCTGGGGTTCCTGGGGGCTACTGGGGGGGCACTGGAGGCCCCAGGGGAGCTACTGGGGGGGCACTGGGGTTCCTGGGGGGCACTGGGGTTACTGGGGAGAGTGGAGTCCCCAGGGTGTTACTGGGGGACACAGGGGATTACTGCAGGGGCACTGGGGGTTACTGGGGGGCCCCAGGGGGTTACTGGGGGGACACAGGGGGTTACTGCGGGGGCACTGGCGTTACTGGGGGAGACTGGAGTCCCAGGGGGTTACTGGGGGGACACAGGGGGTTATTGATGGGGCACTAGGGGTTACTGGGGGAGACTGGAGGCCGCAGGGGGCTTACTGGGGAGTTACTGGGAGGGCCCTGGGGGTTCCTGGGGTGCCTGGGGTGGGGGTGGGTGGAGCGTTCCTGGGTTCCCCGGGGCGGGGGGTGGCTGAGCGCTGCCCGCAGGGACACGATGGACAGCGTGAAGCAGAGCGCGGCGCTCTGCCTGCTGCGCCTGCACAAGGCCTGTCCCCGACCTGGTGCCCGTCGGGGAGTGGACGGCGCGCGTGGTGCATCTCCTCAACGACCAGCACATGGTAGGGACCCGCCGCCCCCCCCCCCCGGCCGGGCCGTGGTACGGCCCGCTGTCACCCATTGTCACCCCCCGCCCGGGCCGTGGTATGGCCCACTGTCACCTGCTGCCACCCATGGTGACGCTGCCACCCCCCGCCTGGGCTGTGGTACGGCCCACTGTCACTCTTTGTCACCCCCCGCCTGGGCTGTGGTATGGTCCACTCTCACCCGCTGCCACCCGCAGTGGCACTACCACCCCCCGCCTGGGCTGTTACTCTTTGTCACTCCCCGCCTGGGCTGTGGTACGGCCCACTGTCACTCTTTGTCACCCCCCGCCTGGGCTGTGGTATGGTCCACTCTCACCCGCTGCCACCCGCAGTGGCACTGCCACCCCCCTCCCGGGCTGTGGTATGGCCCACTGTCACCCGCTGCCACCCGCAGTGGCACTGCCACCCCCCGCCTGGGCTGTGGTACGGCCCATTGTCACCCCCCCCTGCCCAGGTTGTGGTATGGTCCACTGTCACCTGCTGCCACCCGCAGTGGCACTGCCACCCCCCGCCTAGGCTGTGGTACGGCCCACTGTCACTCTTTGTCACCCCCCGCCCAGGCTGTGGTACGGCCCACTGTCACCTGCTGCCACCCATGGTGACGCTGCCACCCCCCGCCTGGGCTGTGGTACGGCCCATTGTCACCCCCCGTGCCCAGGTTGTGGTATGGTCCACTGTCACTCGCTGCCACCCGCAGTGGCACTGCCACCCCCCTCCCGGGCTGTGGTACGGCCCATTGTCACCCCCCCTGCCCAGGTTGTGGTACGGCCCACTGTCACCCGCTGCCACCCGCAGTGGCACTGCCACCCCCCTCCCGGGCTGTGGTACGGCCCACTGTCACTTGCTGCCACCCGCAGTGGCACTGCCACCCCCTGCCTGGGCTGTGGTACGGCCCGCTGTCACCCATTGTCACCCCCTACCTGGGCTGTGGTACGGCCCGCTGTCACCCATTGTCACCCCCCGCCTGGGCTGTGGTACGGCCCACTGTCACTTGCTGCCACCTGCAGTGGCACTGCCTCCCCCCGCCTGGGCTGTGGTACGGCCCATTGTCACCCCCCCTGCCCAGGTTGTGGTATGGTCCACTGTCACCCGCTGCCACCCACAGTGGCACTGCCACCCCCCCGCCTGGGCTGTGGTATGGCCCACTGTCACTCTTTGTCACCCCCCGCCTGGGCTGTGGTATGGTCCACTCTCACCCGCTGCCACCCGCAGTGGCACTGCCACCCCCTGCCTGGGCTGTGGTACGGCCCGCTGTCACCCTCTGCCACCCCCTGTCCCTGCCCGTGGTACAGCCCTGTGTCACCCCCCGCCACCCCCCATCCCTGCCTGTGGTACGACCCTGTGTCACCCCCCCATCCCTGGCTGTGGTACAGCCCTGTGTCACCCCCCATCCCTGCCTGTGGCACGGCCCTGTGTCACCCCCTGTCACCCCCTGTCCCTGCCCGTGGTATGACCCTGTGTCACCCCCCGTCCCTGCCTGTGGTACAGTCCTGTGTCACCCCCTGCCACCCCCCTGTCCCTGCCCGTGGTACAGCCCTGTGTCACCCCCCGCCACCCCCCATCCCTGCCTGTGGTACAACCCTGTGTCACCCCCCCATCCCTGCCTGTGGCACAGCCCTGTGTCACCCCCTGCCACCCCCCCGTCCCTGCCCGTGGTACGACCCTGTGTCACCCCCCGTCCCTGCCTGTGGTACAGTCCTGTGTCACCCCCTGCCACCCCCCCGTCCCTGCCCGTGGTACAGTCCAGCCCCGTCCCCCCCGTCCCTGCCCTGTGTCACCCCGGTGTCACCCCTCCAGCCCCCTGTGTCCCTTGTGTGTCCCCAGGGGCTCTGCCCCTGTCCCCTCCGTGGCCACGTGCCCCCCACATCCCCCCCCAGGCCCCGTCCCCTTGTGTCCCCAAGGGCCACGTCCCCTCGTGTCCCCCCAGGAGCTGTGTCCCCTTCATGTCTCATGGTGTCCCCTCGTGTCCCCCAGGGGCCACGTCCCCTCGTGTCCCCCCCCCCCCGCAGGGGCTGTGTCCCCTCGTGTCCCCAAGGGCCCTGTCCCCTTGTGTCCCCCTCCCAGGGGCCATGTCCCCTTCCATGTCCCCCCAGGCCACGTCCTTTCATGTCCCCAAGGGCCATGTGCCCTTCCACGTCCCCCCAGGCCCTGTCCCCTTGTGTCCCCAAGGGCCATGTCCCCTTCCACGTCCCCCCAGGCCATGTCCCCTCGTGTCCCCAAGGGCCATGTCCCCTGTGTCCCCCTCCCAGGGGCCATGTCCCCTTCCACGTCCCCCCAGGCCGTGTCACTTCATGTCCCCAAGGGCCCTGTCCCCTTGTGTCCCCCTCCCAGGGGCCATGTCCCCTTCCATGTGCCCCCAGGCCATGTCCCCTCATGTCCCAAGGGCCATGTCCCCTTCCACGTCCCCCCAGGCCGTGTCACTTCATGTCCCCAAGGGCCATGTCCCCTCGTGTCCCCCTCCCAGGGGCCATGTCCCCTTCCACGTCCCCCCAGGCCACGTCCCTTCATGTCCCCAAGGGCCCTGTCCCCTTCCACGTCCCCCCAGGCCCTGTCCCCTCATGTCCCCAAGGGCCATGACCCCTTTCACGTCCCCCCAGGCCATGTCCCCTCGTGTCCCCAAGGGCCCTGTCCCCTTGTGTCCCCCTCCCAGGGGCCATGTCCCCTTCCACGTCCCCAAGGGCCATGTCCCCTTTTACGTCCCCCCAGGCCATGTCCCCTCCTGTCCCCAAGGGCCCTGTCCCCTTGTGTCCCCTTCCTATGGCCATGTCCCCTTCCACGTCCCCCTAGGCGTGTCCCCTCCTGTCCCCAAGGGCCACGTCCCCAAGTGCCACGTCCCCTCTTCCCGGGCCCGTGTCCCCCCTCCCAGGTACCACATCCCCTTCACCCCCCCCCCCCCCCCCCCCCCCCCCCCCCCCTCGCCATGTCCCCTGTCCCCGCGCCCCCCCACGCTGTCCCTGTCCCCAGGGGGTGGTGACAGCGGCCGTCAGCCTCATCACCTGCCTCTGCAAGAAGAACCCCGACGACTTCAAGACCTGCGTCTCCCTCGCCGTCTCCCGCCTCAGCCGGGTGAGCGTCCCCCCCCCCCCCCGCCTCGGGCTGGGGGGGGTCCCCGAAACTTAGGGACCCCCCCCGAACCTACGATGTCCCCTCCTGTCCCCTCCTGTCCCCCCCCCAGATCGTCTCCTCGGCCTCCACCGACCTGCAGGATTACACCTACTACTTCGTGCCGGCCCCCTGGCTCTCCGTCAAGCTCCTGCGCCTGCTCCAGTGCTACCCCCCCCCGGGTAGGGACCCCCCCACACACACACCTTGGGTGCCCCGGGGGACCCCCAAATCCCCCTGGGTGCCTGGGTGCCCCCCCCCGGACACCCTTGGGTCCCTGAGTGGCTCCCACCCCCCCCAACCCCGGACCTCCCTGGGTGACTGAGTGGCCCCTCTGGGTAGGGACCCCCCCTGGACCCCACCTGGGTGACCCCAGACCCCCCCTGGTGCCTGGGTGGCCCCCCCACCCCACCCCGGACCGCCCCTGGGTGCCCCCCCCCCCACCCCTCCGGACCCCCCCAGGCACCTGGGTGCCCCCCCCCCTGCATCCCCCTGGGTGGTTCCCCCGGGACCCCATGGGTGTCCCCCCCTGCCGCCCTGGACCCCCCCTGGGTGACCCCACACCCCAGACCCTCCCTGGGTGGCCCCCCCCCCCCCAGACCACCCCTGGGTGCCTGGGTGTGTCCCCCCAGACCCCCCTGTGTAGGGACCCCCCCGGGTGTCCCCCCCTGGACCCCACCTGGGTGACCCCACACCCCAGACCTCCCCCCCCTCCCCCGGACCCCTCTGGGTGTCCCCCCACCCCCCCAAGACTCCTGGGTCCCCTGGGGGGGGGTCCCCAGATCCCTGGGTCCCCTGGGTGCTACTGGGGGGGTCTCCCAGACTCCTGGGTCCCCTGGGGGGGGGTCCCCAGACCCCTGGCTCCCCTGGGTGCTATTGGGGGGGTTTCCAGACTCCTGGGTCCCCTGGGTGCTATTGGGGGGGTGTCCCAGCCTCCTGTGTCCCTGGGGGGGGGGTCCCCAGACTCCTGGGTCCCCAGGGTGCTATCGGGGGGGTCTCCCAGACTCCTGGGTCCCCTGGGGGGGGTCCCTGGACCCCTGGGTCCCCAGGGTGCTACTGGGGGGGTCTCCCAGACTCCTGGATCCCCTGGGGGGGGGTTCCCAGACCCCTGGGTCCCCAGGGTGCTATTGGGGGGGTCTCCCAGCCTCCTGTGTCCCTGGGGGGGGGGGTCCCAGACCCCTGGGTCCCCAGGGTGCTATCGGGGGGGTCTCCCAGCCTCCTGTGTCCCTGGGGGGGGGGTCCCCAGACTCCTGGGTCCCCAGGGTGCTGCTGGGGGGGTCTCCCAGCCTCCTGTGTCCCTGGGGGGGGGGTCCCCAGACTCCTGGCTCCCCAGGTGCTGCTGGGGGGGTCTCCCAGCCTCCTGTGTCCCTGGGGGGGGGGGGTCCCAGACCCCTGGGTCCCCTGGGTGCTATTGGGGTCGTTCCCAGACTCCTGTGTCCCTGGGGGGGGGGGTCCCCAGACTCCTGGGTCCCCTGGGTGCTATCGGGGGAGTCTCCCAGCCTCCTGTGTCCCTTTGGGGGGGGGTCCCAGACCCCTGGGTCCCCTGGGTGCTATCGGGGGGGTCTCCCAGACTCCTGTGTCCCTAGGGGGGGGGTCCCCAGACTCCTGGGTCCCCAGGGTGCTGCTGGGGGGGTCTCCCAGCCTCCTGTGTCCCTGGGGGGGGGGGTTCCCAGATTCCTGGCTCCCCAAGGGTGCTGGGGTGGGGGAAGGGGGCAGCACCCCTGTCCTTGGGGTGTCCGTCGTGTCGTGTGTGTCCCCCCCCCGACAGCCGGGTCCCCTGGGTGCCCCCCCCAGAGGAGGCGGCGGTGAAGGGGCGGCTGGTGGAGTGCCTGGAGACGGTGCTCAACAAGGCGCAGGAGCCCCCAAGTCCAAGAAGGTGCAGCACTCCAACGCCAAGAACGCCATCCTCTTCGAGGCCATCAGCCTCGTCATCCACTACGACAGGTGACACCCCTGCCACCCCGCGGTGTCCCCCTGCCACCCCTCTGTGTCCCGTCCCGTCCCCCGCCACCCCGCTGTGTGTCCGTCCCCCCCCCCCCGGCAGGACGGGCCTCGTCCCCCCACGTTCAGCCCGTGTCGTGGGCCCTGTGCCCCCCACGTAGCCTCCTGTGATGGCCCCTGTCACCCCCCGATGTCCCCTGTCACTCCTGATGTCCCTTGTCCCCTACATGTGTTCCCCCGATGTCCCCTGTCACCCCCCGATGTCCCTTGTCCCCTGCATGTGTTCCCCCGATGTCCCCTGTCCCTCCTGATGTCCCTCGTCCCCTGCATGTGTTCCCTCGATGTCCCTTGTCCCTGCATGGGTTCCCCCGATGTCCCCTGTCACCCCCGATGTCCCTTGTCCCCTGCATGTGTTCCCTCGATGTCCTTGTCCCTGCATGGGTTCCCCCGATGTCCCCTGTCACCCCCGATGTCCCTTGTCCCCTGCATGTGTTCCCTCAACATCCCTTGTCATGTCCCCTGTCACCCCTTGATGTCCCTTGTCCCTGCATGTGTTCCCCTGATGTCTGCTGTCACCCCCCGATGTCCCCTGTCCCTCCTGATGTCCCTTGTCCCCTGCATGGGTTCCCCCAATGTCCCCTGTCATGTCCCCTGTTGTCACCCCTTGATGTCCCTTGTCCCCTGCATGTGTTCCCTCGATGTCCCCTGTCCCTCCTGATGTCCCTTGTTCCCTTCATGTGTTCCCTCGATGTCCCTTGTCCCCTGCATGTGTTCCCCCGATGTCCCCTGTCACCCCCGATGTCCCTTGTCCCCTGCATGTGTTCCCTCAACATCCCTTGTCATGTCCCCTGTCACCCCTTGATGTCCCTTGTCCCCTGCATGTGTTCCCTGATGTCTGCTGTCACCCCCCGATGTCCCCTGTCCCTCCTGATGTCCCTTGTCCCCTGCATGGGTTCCCTCAATGTCCCCTGTCACCCCCTGATGTCCCCTGTCCCTCCTGATGTCCCTTGTTCCCTGCGTGTGTTCCCCCGATGTCCCCTGTCACCCCCAATGTCCCCTGTCCCTCCTGATGTCCCTTGTCCCCTGCATGGGTTCCCCAATGTTCCCTGTCATGTCCCTTGTCACCCCTTGATGTCCCCTGTCCCTTGCATGTGTTCCCCCGATGTCCGCTATCACCCCCCGATGGCCCCTGTCACCCCTGATGTCCCTTGTCCCCTGCATGTGCTCCTTCAATGTCCCCTGTCATGTCCCCGTCACACCTTGATGTCCCTTGTCCCCTTCATGTGTTCCCCGATGTCCGCTGTCACCCCCCGATGTCCCTTGTCACCCCCAATGTCCCTTGTCCCCTGCATGTGTTCCTTCAATGTCCCCTGTCATGTCCCCTGTCCCTCCTGATGTCCCCTGCATGTGTCAGCCCGATGTCCCCTGTCACCCCCCGATGTCCCCTGTCCCTCCTGATGTCCCTTGTCCCCTGCATGGGTTCCCCCAGTGTCCCCTGTCATGTCCCCTGTTGTCACCCCTTGATGTCCCTTGTCCCCTGCATGTGTTCCCTCGATGTCCCCTGTCCCTCCTGATGTCCCTTGTTCCCTTCATGTGTTCCCTCGATGTCCCTTGTCCCCTATATGTGTTCCCCCGATGGCCCCTGTCACCCCCCGATGGCCCTTGTGCCCTGCATGTGCTCCTTCAATGTCCCCTGTCATGTCCCCGTCACCCCTTGATGTCCCCTGTCCCCTTCATGTGTTCCCCAAATGTCCCCTGTCACCCCGATGTCCCTTGTCCCCTGCATGTGTTCCCTCAACGTCCCCTGTCATGTCCCCTGTCACCCCTTGATGTCCCTTGTCCCCTGCATGGGTTCCCTCAATGTCCCCTGTCCCTCCTGATGTCCCTTGTCCCCTGCATGGGTTCCCCCAATGTCCCCTGTCATGTCCCCTGTCACCCCTTGATGTCCCTTGTCCCCTGCATGTGTTCCCCCGATGTCCCCTGTCACCCCCCGATGTCCCTTGTCCCCTGCATGGGTTCCCCCAATGTCCCTTGTCCCCCCGATGTCCATTGTCCTGTCCCCCCCATGACGTCCCCTGTCCCCCCACAATGTCCCAGCCCCCACATGTGTGCCCCCCAATGTCCCCTGTTCCCCCCCCGTGTCCCCTGTCCCCCCACAATGTCCTCTGTCCCCCATGGTGTCCCCTGTCCCCCCACAATGTCCTGTGTCCCCCCACGATGCCTTTTGTCCCCTGTATGTGTCCCCCACAGTGTCCCCTGTCCCCCCATGATGTCCCCCACAATGTCCTATGTCCCCCATGGTGTCCCCTGTCCCCCCGTGTGTCCCCCACGATGTCCCCTGTCCCCCCACAATGTCCTGTGTCCCCCATGGTGTCCCCTGTCCCCCCGTGTGTCCCCCACGATGTCCCCTGTCCCCCCACAATGTCCTATGTCCCCCACCATGTCCCCTGTCCCCCCACAATGTCCTGTGTCCCCCATGGTGTCCCCTGTCCCCCCATGTGTCCCCCACGATGTCCCCTGTCCACTCACAATGTCCTGTGTCCCCTGTCCCCCCGTGTGTCCCCCCACGATGTCCCCTGTCCCCCCACAATGTCCTGTGTCCCCCATGGTGTCCCCTGTCCCCCCGTGTGTCCCCCACGATGTCCCCTGTCCCCCCACAATGTCCTATGTCCCCCACCATGTCCCCTGTCCCCCCACAATGTCCTGTGTCCCCCATGGTGTCCCCTGTCCCCCCGTGTGTCCCCCACGATGTCCCCTGTCCCCTCACAATGTCCTGTGTCCCCCATGGTGTCCCCTGTCCCCCCATGTGTCCCCCATGGTGTCCCCTGTCCCCCCACAATGTCCTGTGTCCCCTGTCCCCCCCCGTGTCCTCCATGGTGTCCCCTGTCGCCCCCCCGTGTCCCCCCACGAAGCCTTTTGTCCCCTGCATGTCTCCCCCACCGCGTCCCCTGTCCCCCCACCGTGTCTCCCCTCCCCCCACGATGCCTTTTGTCCCCTGTAAGTGTCCCCTCCCCGGTGACACCCCTGTCCCCTCACAGCGAGCCCAACCTCCTGGTCCGGGCCTGCAACCAGCTGGGGCAGTTCCTGCAGCACCGCGAGACCAACCTGCGCTACCTGGCCCTGGAGTCCATGTGCGCCCTGGCCAGCTCCGAGTTCTCCCACGAGGCCGTCAAGACCCACATCGACACCGTCATCGGGGCCCTCAAGGTGAGGGGCGGGGCCTGCGGGGTGGGCGGGGCCGGGGGAGGGGCCTGGGGTGGGGAGGCGGGGCCTGGGCGGCTGCGAGTTGTTCCCGTCAAGATCTACATTGATGCTGTCAGTGGGGCCTTTAAGGTGAGGGGCGGGGCCTGCGGGGGTGGGCGGGGCTTGAGGGGTGGGAGGGGCATGGGGTGGGGGGGCGGGGCCTGGGCGGCTGCGAGTTGTTCCCATCAAGATCTACATTGACACCATCACTGGGGTCCTTAAGGTGAGGGGCGGGGCCTGTGGGGTGGGCGGGGCCGGGGGAGGGGCATGGGGTGGGGAGGCGGGGCCTGGGCGGCTGCGAGTTGTTCCCGTCAAGACCCACATTGACGCTGTCAGTGGGGCCCTTAAGGTGAGGGGAGGGGTGGGCGGGGCCGGGGGAGGGGCAGGGGGTGGGGAGGCGGGGCCTGGGCGGCTGCGAGTTGTTCCCATCAAGATCTACATTGACGCTGTCAGTGGGGCCTTTAAGGTGAGGGGCGGGGCCTGCGGGGTGGGCGGGGCCGGGGGAGGGGCATGGGGTGGGGAGGCGGGGCCTGGGCAGCTGCGAGTTGTTCCCATCAAGATCTACATTGATGCTGTCAGTGGGGCCCTTAAGGTGAGGGGCGGGGCCTGTGGGGGTGGGCGGGGCTTGAGGGGTGGGAGGGGCATGGGGTGGGGGGCGGGGCCTGGGCGGCTGCGAGTTGTTCCCATCAAGATCTACATTGATGCTGTCAGTGGGGCCTTTAAGGTGAGGGGCGGGGCCTGCGGGGGTGGGTGGGGCCTGCGGGGTGGGCGGGGCAGGGGGAGGGGCATGGGGTGGGGAGGCGGGGCCTGGGCGGCTGCGAGTTGTTCCCGTCAAGATCTACATTGATGCTGTCAGTGGGGCCTTTAAGGTGAGGGGCGGGACCTGCGGGGGTGGGCGGGGCCTGGGGAGGTGGGTGGGGTCCTGATGGGTGGGCAGGGCCCGGGGGAGGGGCGGGGCCAGCCCCAAGTCCTCCCACATCGATGCTGTGATTGGTGTCATGGTGGGGGGGCGGAGCCCTGAGGCTGGGTGGGGTCCTGGGGGTGGAGCTTGTGTGGGGGCGGGGCTTGAGCATCATGGCTGCCCTCAAGGTGGGTGGGGCAGGGGGTGGGGCTTTGGTCTGGAGGCGGAGCTTGATCCTCAAGGTAGGCTGAAGGGGTGGAGGTGGTGTCAGGGGGGCGTGGCCTCACGGGGGCGGAGCCAGGCCTCAGGGGCGGAGCCTGGTGCTGCCTCCTCTGTGCCTTCCACGGTGGGGCTGGGAGGGGGTGGGGCCTCACCAATGGGGGTGGAGTCTAGCCGGGAGGGTGTGGCCAAGCCTTGGTGCCATGCTGGCCATGGGGGCGGGGCCTGGAAGAGGGGGCGGGGCTTAGTGTGCTGCCTCCTCCCTGCCAACCAGGGCAGGGGAAGCTGCGAGGGGTGGGGTGGGGGGGGGGCTGTACAAAGAGGGTGGAGCCTAACAGAGGAGGCGGGGCCTCACAGGTGGGGTGGGGCCTAGCAAAGGGGGCGTGGCATCAGCTGGGGGTGGGGCTGTGTGCGATCTCAGTGACATCCAAGGAGGAAAGCAGGGGGGCGGGCGGGGGGGGGGGGGGGCTGAGCTGGAGGGGCGTGGCCGCGGGGAGGGGCGTGGCTTACCGCCCCCGCCCCGCCCCCCGCAGACGGAGCGGGACGTGAGCGTGCGGCAGCGGGCGGCCGACCTGCTCTACGCCATGTGCGACCGCAGCACGGCCCAGCAGATCGTGGCCGAGATGCTGAGCTACCTGGAGACGGCCGACTACGCCATCCGCGAGGAGATCGTGGGTCCTGGTCCCCCCCCCCGAAACCCCCCCCCAGGAACCCCCAAACCCCCCGGGGAACCCCCCCGGGAACCCCCCCGGGAACCCCCAAACCCCCCCCGGGGAACCCCCAAACACCCCAGGGAACCCCCCCAACCCCCCCGAGGATCCTCAAGCCCTCCAGGGACCCCCCTAAACACCCCGGGGTTCCCCAACCCCCCCCCGAGGAACCTCCAAACCCCCCCCGGGGAGCCCCCAACCCCCCCCCCCCCCGGGAACCCCCCAAAACCCCCTGAGGATCCCCAAGCCCTCCAGGGACCCCCCCAAACACCCCGGCATTCCCCACCCCCCCCGAGGGGATGCCCCAAGACCCCCCCGAGGGGATGCCCCAAGACCCCAAGGGACCCCCAAAGGCCCCCCAAAACCCCCAAGGTGATGCCCCAAGCCCCCAAGGAGCCCCGTTAGACCCCTGAGAGGACCCCCAAAAGCCCTGAGGGACCCCCTGAAACCTCAAAGGCCCCCCAAAACCCCCAAGGGGACCTCCCTAGACCCCAAGGGGACCCCAGAGGCCCCTAGGGGACCCCCCGAGACCCCAAAGACCCCCCCCAAAAGCCCCGAGGGTCCCCCAAGGGACCCCCAAAGGCCCCCCAAAACCCCCAAGGGGATGCCCCCAAGGACCCCTGTTAGACCCCTGAGGGGACCCCCAAAAGCCCCGAGGGTGCCCCCAAGGGATCCTCAAAACCCCAAAGGGACCCCCCAGGTCCCCTGAGGGACCCCCAAAACCCCCAAGGGGATGCCCCAAGCCCCCAAGGGACCCCCAAAGGCCCCCCAAGCCCCCAAGGAGACCTCCCTAGACCCCAAGGGGACCCCAGAAGCCCCTAGGGGACCCCCCGAGACCCCAAAGACCCCCCCAAAAGCCCCGAGGGACCCCCAAGGGACCCCCACAGGCCCCCCAAAACCCCCAAGGGGATGCCCCAAGCCCCCAGGGACCCCCAAAGGCCCCCCAAAACCCCCAAGGGGACCTCCCTAGACCCCAACGGGCCCCCAAAGACCCCCCAAAACCCCCAAGGGGACCTCCCTAGACCCCAAGGGACCCCCAAAGGCCCCAGAAAACCCCCAAGGGGACCTCCCTAGACCCCGAGGGACCCCCAAAGACCCCCCAAAACCCCCAAGGGGACCTTCCTAGACCCCAAAGGCCCCCCAAAACCCCCAAGGGCATGCCCCAAGCCCCCAAGGGACCCCCAAAAGCCCCAAGGGTGCCCCCAAGGGACCCCCCAAGACCCCAAGGGTCCCCCAAGTCCCCTGAGGGACCCCCAAAACCCCCAAGGGGATGCCCCAAGCCCCCAAGGGACCCCCAAAGGCCCCCCCAAAACCCCCAAGGGGACCTCCCTAGACCCGAGGGGACCCCCAAAGGTCCCCCAAAACCCCCAAGGGGACCTCCCTAGACCCCAAGGAACCCCCAAAGGCCCCCCAAAACCCCCAAGGGGACCTCCCTAGACCCCAAGGGACCCCCAAAACCCCCAAGGGGACCTCCCTAGACCCCAAAGGCCCCCCAAAACCCCCAAGGGGACCTCCCTAGACCCCAAGGGACCCCCAAAGGCCCCCTAAAACCCCCAAGGGGACCTCCCTAGACCCCAAGGGACCCCCAAAGACCCCCCAAAACCCCCAAGGGGACCTCCCTAGACCCCAAGGGACCCCCAAAGGCCCCCCAAAACCCCCAAGGGGACCCCAAAGGCCCCCCAAAACCCCCAAGGGGACCTCCCTAGACCCCAAAGGGGACCCCAGAAACCCTTAGAGGATCCCCCCCCAAGACCCCCACCCCCCAAAATCCCCCCCCCCAGGTGCTGAAGGTGGCCATCCTGGCGGAGAAGTACGCGGTGGACTACAGCTGGTACGTGGACACCATCCTCAACCTCATCCGCATCGCGGGGGACTACGTCAGCGAGGAGGTGTGGTACCGCGTCATCCAGATCGTCATCAACCGCGACGACGTCCAGGGCTACGCCGCCAAAACCGTCTTCGAGGTGAATTTGCCTCAAAATTTCCCTTTTTGTACCCCAAAAAAACCATCCCCGGTTCCTTACCGAACTCTTTTTTTTTTTTTTTTTTTCCCCGCCCCGGCCACGCCGCGTCCGTCTCGCGGCAGGCGTTGCAGGCGCCGGCGTGCCACGAGAACATGGTGAAGGTGGGGGGCTACATCCTGGGGGAATTCGGCAACCTCATCGCGGGGGACCCCCGCTCCAGGTAAGGGGGGGGGTGGGGGACACTGGGGGGACACTCAGGGGACACTCGGGGGACACTGGGTGGCCCCCTCTCCAGGGAGGTTGGGGGTCCCTGGTGTTTTTTGGGGGGGGGGGGGGGGGGGGGGGGGGGGCTCCTACCCTAGGCCCCCAAAGCCTTGAGGGTGGTTTGGGGGGCGGGGGGGTGGGGACACTGTGTCCTGCTGTCCCCTCAGTGTCACCTCGGTGTCCCCATGGAGTCCCCGCTGCACCCCGGGCTGGTTGGGGGGGGTCCCCAGGGTCTGTGCTGTCCCCTCAGTGTCACCTCGGTGTCCCCATGGCACCCCGGGCTGGTTGGGGGGGGTCCCCAGGGTCTGTGCTGTCCCCTCAGTGTCACCTCGGTGTCCCCACGGCACCCCGGGCTGGTTGGGGGGGGTCCCCAGGGTCTCTGCTGTCCCCTCAGTGTCACCTCGGTGTCCCCATGGAGTCCCCATGGCACCCCGGGCTGGTTGGGGGGGGTCCCCAGGGTCTCTGCTGTCCCCTCAGTGTCACCTCGGTGTCCCCATGGAGTCCCCATGGCACCCCAGGCTGGTTGGGGGGGTCCCCAGGGTCTGTGCTGTCCCCTCAGTGTCACCTCGGTGTCCCCATGGAGTCCCCATGGCACCCCAGGCTGGTTGGGGGGGGTCCCCAGGGTCTGTGCTGTCCCCTCAGTGTCACCTCGGTGTCCCCATGGCACCCCGGGCTGGTTGGGGGGGGTCCCCAGGGTCTGTGCTGTCCCCTCAGTGTCACCTCGGTGTCCCCATGGAGTCCCCATGGCACCCCAGGCTGGTTGGGGGGGTCCCCAGGGTCTGTGCTGTCCCCTCAGTGTCACCTCGGTGTCCCCATGGCACCCCGGGCTGGTTGGGGGGGGTCCCCAGGGTCTGTGCTGTCCCCTCAGTGTCACCTCGGTGTCCCCATGGAGTCCCCATGGCACCCCAGGCTGGTTGGGGGGGGTCCCCAGGGTCTGTGCTGTCCCCTCAGTGTCACCTCGGTGTCCCCATGGCACCCCGGGCTGGTTGGGGGGGGTCCCCAGGGTCTGTGCTGTCCCCTCAGTGTCACCTCGGTGTCCCCATGGCACCCCGGGCTGGTTGGGGGGGTCCCCAGGGTCTGTGCTGTCCCCCCGCTGTCACCTCGGT
Source organism: Mycteria americana (assembly GCF_035582795.1). Lineage (NCBI taxonomy): Eukaryota > Metazoa > Chordata > Aves > Ciconiiformes > Ciconiidae > Mycteria > Mycteria americana. The sequence goes on along the minus strand of NW_027445563.1, from coordinate 20,321 downwards.
GTCCCCATGGAGTCCCCACTGCACCCCGGGCTGGTTGGGGGGGGGTCCCCAGGGTCTGTGCTGTCCCCTCAGTGTCACCTCGGTGTCCCCATGGCACCCCGGGCTGGTTGGGGGGGGTCCCCAGGGTCTGTGCTGTCCCCTCAGTGTCACCTCGGTGTCCCCATGGAGTCCCCGTGGCACCCCGGCCTGGTTGGGGGGGGTCCCCAAGGTCTCTGCTGTCCCCTCGGTGTCACCTCGGTGTCCCCATGGAGTCCCCACTGCACCCCGGGCTGGTTGGAGGGGGGTCCCCAGGGTCTTTGTCACCGCAAGCCGGTGGCCCCGCTGTCCCCTCAGTGTCCCCTTGCTGGCCCCTCTGCAGCGGGAGCAGGGTCAGGGGGACAGAGTCCCCGTGGAGTCCCCGACCCAGCGTCCCCACGCTGTCCCCAGTGTCCCCGCAGTGTTCAGGGTGTCCACAGGGACTCTGTCCCCTTCAGCCTGGTGTCCCCCACGCTGTCCCCACGCTGTCCCCACGCTGTCCCCAATGTCCCTGCAGCCCCGTGCTGAACCTCGGGCAGCTTCAGGGGCTCCAGGGGGACTCTGCCCCGGTGTCCCCAGTGTCCCCCACACTGTCCCCAATGTCCCCGCAACCCACTGGTGCAGTTCAGGCTGGTTCAGGGGCTCCATGGGGCCTCTGCCCCGGTGTCCCCAGTGTCCCCACACTGTCCCCAATGTCCCCACTGTCCCCGCAGCCCGCTGGTGCAGTTCAGGCTGGTTCTGGGGCTCCACAGGGACTCTGCCCCGGTGTCCCCAGTGTCCCCACACTGTCCCCACACTGTCCCCACTGTCCCCGCAGCCCGCTGGTGCAGTTCGGGCTGGTTCAGGGGCTCCATGGGGTCTCTCACCCAGTGTCCCCACTGTCCCCTTGTGTCCCCAGCGTCCCCACTGTCGCCTTGTGTCCCCGCAGCACCTGGGGCTGGTTCAGGGGCTCCATGGGGTCTCTCACCCAGTGTCCCCACTGTCCCCACACTGTCCCCAGCGTCCCCAGTGTCCCCTTGTGTCCCCGCAGCACCTGGGGCTGGTTCTGGGGCTCCATGGGGTCTCTGCCCCGGTGTCCCCAGCGTCCCCACACTGTCCCCAATGTCCCCGCTGTCCCCGCAGCCCGCTGGTGCAGTTCAGGCTGGTTCAGGGGCTCCATGGGGTCTCTCACCCAGTGTCCCCAGTGTCCCCTTGTGTCCCCGCAGCACCTGGGGCTGGTTCTGGGGCTCCACGGGGACTCTGCCCCGGTGTCCCCAGTGTCCCCACACTGTCCCCACACTGTCCCCACACTGTCCCCACTGTCCCCACAACCCACTGGTGCAGTTCGGGCTGGTTCAGGGGCTCCATGGGGTCTCTCACCCAGTGTCCCCACTGTCCCCTTGTGTCCCTGCAGTGCCTGGCGCTGGTTCTGGGGCTCCACAGGGACTCTGTCCCGGTGTCCCCAGTGTCCCCACACTGTCCCCACACTGTCCCCGCTGTCCCCACAACCCACTGGTGCAGTTCGGGCTGGTTCAGGGGCTCCATGGGGACTCTCACCCAGTGTCCCCAGTGTCCCCACTGTCCCCTTGTGTCCCTGCAGCACCTGGGGCTGGTTCTGGGGCTCCACGGGGACTCTGCCCCGGTGTCCCCAGTGTCCCCACACTGTCCCCACTGTCCCCACAACCCACTGGTGCAGTTCAGGCTGCTTGAGGGACTCCATGGGGACTCTGCCCCGGTGTCCCCAGTGTCCCCCACGCTGTCCCCAATGTCCCCACTGTCCCCGCAGCCCGCTGGTGCAGTTCGGGCTGGTTCAGGGGCTCCATGGGGTCTCTGCCCCGGTGTCCCCAGTGTCCCCACACTGTCCCCAATGTCCCCAGTGTCCCCTTGTGTCCCCTCAGCACCTGGGGCTGGTTCCAGGGACCCACAGGGCCTCTGCCCCGGTGTCCCCACGCTGTCCCCACACTGTCCCCACTGTCCCCACAGCCCACTGGTGCAGTTCAGGCTGGTTCAGGGGCTCCATGGGGTCTCTCACCCAGTGTCCCCACTGTCCCCAGCGTCCCCACTGTCCCCTTGTGTCCCCGCAGCACCTGGGGCTGGTTCAGGGGCTCCATGGGGTCTCTGCCCCGGTGTCCCCAGTGTCCCCACACTGTCCCCAATGTCCCCACAGCCCGCTGGTGCAGTTCGGGCTGGTTCAGGGGCTCCATGGGGACTCTCACCCAGTGTCCCCAGTGTCCCCACTGTCCCCTTGTGTCCCTGCAGCACCTGGCGCTGGTTCTGGGGCTCCACGGGGACTCTGCCCCGGTGTCCCCAGGGTCCCCACACTGTCCCCACACTGTCCCCACTGTCCCCACAACCCACTGGTGCAGTTCAGGCTGGTTCAGGGGCTCCATGGGGTCTCTTACCCAGTGTCCCCACTGTCCCCACTGTCCCCTTGTGTCCCCGCAGCACCTGGGGCTGGTTCAGGGGCTCCATGGGAACTCTGCCCCGGTGTCCCCAGTGTCCCCACACTGTCCCCAATGTCCCCACTGTCCCCTTGTGTCCCTGCAGCACCTGGGGCTGGTTCAGGGGCTCCATGGGGTCTCTCACCCAGTGTTGCCACTGTCCCCAATGTCCCTTTGCTGTCCCTGCAGCACCTGGCGCTGGTTCTGGGGCTCCACGGGGACTCTGCCCCGGTGTCCCCAGTGTCCCCACAACCCACTGGTGCAGTTCGGGCTGGTTCAGGGGCTCCATGGGGTCTCTCACCCAGTGTCCCCAGTGTCCCCTGTGTCCCCTTGCTGTCCCCTGCTGTGCCTGGGGCTGGTTCTGGGGCTCCATGGGGACTCTGCCCCGGTGTCCCCAGTGTCCCCACACTGTCCCCACGCTGTCCCCAATGTCCCCGCAGCCCGCTGGTGCAGTTCGGGCTGGTTCAGGGGCTCCATGGGGTCTCTCACCCAGTGTCCCCAGTGTCCCCTGTGTCCCCGCAGCACCTGGTGCTGGTTCTGGGGCTCCATGGGGTCTCTGCCCCGGTGTCCCCAGTGTCCCCACACTGTCCCCAATGTCCCCACTGTCCCCTTGTGTTCCTGCAGCACCTGGGGCTGGTTCAGGGGCTCCATGGGGTCTCTCACCCAGTGTTGCCACTGTCCCCAATGTCCCTTTGCTGTCCCTGCAGCACCTGGCGCTGGTTCTGGGGCTCCACGGGGACTCTGCCCCGGTGTCCCCAGTGTCCCCACACTGTCCCCACTGTCCCCACAACCCACTGGTGCAGTTCAGGCTGGTTCAGGGGCTCCATGGGGTCTCTCACCCAGTGTCCCCACTGTCCCCACTGTCCCCTTGTGTCCCCGCAGCACCTGGGGCTGGTTCTGGGGACCCACGGGGCCTCTGCCCCGGTGTCCCCAGTGTCCCCACACTGTCCCCAATGTCCCCACTGTCCCCACAGCCCGCTGGTGCAGTTCGGGCTGGTTCAGGGGCTCCATGGGGTCTCTCACCCAGTGTCCCCAGTGTCCCCTTGCTGTCCCCTGCAGTGCCTGGCGCTGGTTCTGGGGCTCCACAGGGACTCTGCCCTGGTGTCCCCAGTGTCCCCACACTGTCCCCACACTGTCCCCACTGTCCCCACAACCCACTGGTGCAGTTCAGGCTGCTTGAGGGGCTCCATGGGGACTCTGCCCCGGTGTCCCCACTGTCCCCACTGTCCCCTTGTGTCCCCGCAGCACCTGGGGCTGGTTCAGGGGCTCCACGGGCTCTCTGCCCCGGTGTCCCCAGTGTCCCCACACTGTCCCCAATGTCCCCACTGTCCCCTTGTGTCCCTGCAGCACCTGGGGCTGGTTCAGGGGCTCCACGGGGACTCTGCCCCGGTGTCCCCACACTGTCCCCACTGTCCCCACTGTCCCCACAACCCACTGGTGCAGTTCAGGCTGCTTGAGGGGCTCCATGGGGTCTCTGCCCCGGTGTCTCCAGTGTCCCCACACTGTCCCCAATGTCCCCAATGTACCTACAGCCCACTGGTGCAGTTCAGGCTGGTTCAGGGGCTCCATGGGGTCTCTCACCCAGTGTCCCCACTGTCCCCAATGTCCCTTTGCTGTCCCTGCAGCACCTGGGGCTGGTTCAGGGGCTCCACGGGGACTCTGCCCCGGTGTCCCCAGTGTCCCCACACTGTCCCCACACTGTCCCCGCAGCCCGCTGGTGCAGTTCGGGCTGCTGCACTCCAAGTTCCACCTCTGCAGCGTGGCCACCCGGGCGCTGCTGCTCTCCACCTACATCAAATTCATCAACCTCTTCCCCGAGACCAAGGGCACCATCCAGGAGGTGCTGCGGGCCGGCAGCCAGCTGCGCAACGCCGACGTGGAGCTGCAGCAGCGCGCCGTGGAGTACCTCAAGCTCAGCTCCATCGCCAGCACCGACGTCCTGGTGAGCCCTGGGGACGCTTGGGGACGTTTGGGGACGTTTCGGGACGCGGTGGGGACGTGGGGACTTGGGGACGGGGGTAGACGGATGCACGACAGCGACGTGGAGCTGCAGCAGCGCCGTGGAGTAGCTCCAGCTCGGCTCCGTCACCGGCACCGACGTCCTGGTGAGCCTTGGGGACATTTGGGGACATTGAGGGGACATTGAGGGACATCGTGGGGACATTTGGGGACGCGGCGGGGACGTGGGGACTTGGGGACGGGGGTAGACGGATCCACGACAGCGACGTGGAGCTGCAGCAGCGCCGTGGAGTAGCTCCAGCTCGGCTCCGTCACCGGCACCGACGTCCTGGTGAGCCCTGGGGACACTTGGGGACATTGAGGGACATTAGGGGACATTGAGGGGACATTGAGGGACATCGTGGGGACATTTGGGGACGCGGCGGGGACGTGGGGACTTGGGGACGGGGGTAGACGGATCCACGACAGCGACGTGGAGCTGCAGCAGCGCTGTCGAGTGGCTCCAGCTCGGCTCCATCACCGGCACCGACGTCCTGGTGAGCCCTGGGGACACTTGGGGACGTTTGGGGACATTGAGGGGACATTGAGCGACATCGTGGGGACATTTGGGGACATGGGGACTTGGGGACGGGGGTAGACGGATGCACGACAGCGACGTGGAGCTGCAGCAGTGCCGTGGAGTAGCTCCAGCTCGGCTCCGTCACTGGCACCGACGTCCTGGTGAGCCCTGGGGACACTTGGGGACATTTGGGGACATTGAGGGGACATTGAGGGACATCGTGGGGACATTTGGGGACGTGGCAGGGACGTGGGGACTTGGGGACGGGGGTAGACACATCCATGACGCTGATGTGGAGCTGCAGCAGCGCTGTCGAGTGGCTCCAGCTCGGCTCCGTCACCGGCACCGACGTCCTGGTGAGCCCTGGGGACACTTGGGGACATTGGGGGACATTAGGGGACATTGAGGGGACATTGAGGGACATCATGGGGACATTTGGGGACGTGGTGGGGACGTGGGGACTTGGGGACGGGGGGCAGACAGATCCACGACAGCGACGTGGAGCTGCAGCAGCGCCGTGGAGTAGCTCCAGCTCGGCTCCGTCACCGGCACCGACGTCCTGGTGAGCCCTGGGGACACTTGGGGACATTTGGGGACATTGAGGGGACGTTGGGGGACATCGTGGAGACTTGGGGACGGGGGGCAGACGGATCCATGACAGCGACGTGGAGCTGCAGCAGCGCTGTCGAGTGGCTCCAGCTCGGCTCCATTGCCAGCACCAACATCCTGGTGAGCCCTGGGGACGCTTGGGGACATTTGGGGACATTGAGCAACATCGTGGGGACATTTGGGGACGTGGCGGGGACGTGGGGACTTGGGGACCGGGGGTAGATGGATCCACGACAGCGACGTGGAGCTGCAGCAGCGCTGTCGAGTGGCTCCGGCTCGGCTCCGTCACCGGCACCGACGTCCTGGTGAGCCCTGGGGACACTTGGGGACATTGGGGGACATTTGGGGACATTTGGGGACACCTGGGGACGTTGGGGGACACAGGGGGGACGGTGGGGACACCTGGCAGCCAGCTCCACAGCTCTCCACCGCGCTGCAGCAGCCCCGATGTCCCGATGAGTGCTGGGGACACGGCGGCGAGGTGACGTGGGGACAGGGGGGGTGGCAGGGGGACAGAAGGGTGGGGGGACAGAAGGACAGGGTGGCAGGGGGACAGACGGGGGGACAGAAGGGTGGGGGGACAGAAGGACAGGGTGGCAGAAGGACAGGGTGACAGACAAGGTAACAGAAAGATGGGGTGACAAGGTGACAGAAGGGGTGACAGTGACAGATGGGGTGACAGAAGGACGGGGTGGTGGGGTGACAGAAAGGGTGACAGGGTGACAGAAGGAGGGGGGACAGACGGGGTGACAGAGGGGGTGACAGAAGGACAGGGTGACGGGGGTGACAGAAGGACGGGGTGAGGGGGTGACAGAAGGATGGGGTGACAGAGGGGGTGACAGAAGGACGGGGTGAGGGGGGTGACAGAAGGATGGGGTGACGGGGGGGTGACGGGGTGACAGAAGGACGTGGTGACAGAGGGGGTGACAGAAGGACAGGGTGCCGGGGTGTGGGTGATGCGGGGGTGCCGGGTGCGGGGGTGTGGGTGCCGGGGGGTGACGCCGGGGTGCGGGGCTGACGGCGGGGTGCGGGGGTGCCGGGGGGGTGACACAGGGGTGCCGGGGGCTGACGGCGGGGTGCGGGGGTGCCGGGGGGTGACACAGGGGTGCGGGTGATGCCGGGGTGCTGGGGGGTGCCGGGGGGGTGCCGCCGGGGTGTGGGGGTGTGGGTGCCGGGGGGTGACGCTGGGGTGCAGGGGTGCGGGGCTGACGGCAGGGTGCTGGGGTGCCGGGGGGTGATGGTGGGGTGCCGGGGGGTGACACAGGGGTGCTGGGGGGTGCGGGGGTGTGGGTGACGCGGGGGTGCCGGGGTGTGGGGGTGTGGGTGCCAGGGGGTGCCGGGGGCTGACGGCGGGGTGCGGGAGTGCGGGGGTGTGGGGCTGATGGCGGGGGTGCGGGGGGGTGCGGGGGTGCGGGGCTGACGGCGGGGCGCGGGGGTGCGGGGGATGACACAGGGGTGCGGGGCTGACGGCGGGGTGCGGGGGTGCCGGGGGGTGACACAGGGGTGCAGGGGGGTGCGGGGGTGCGGGGCTGACGGCGGGGTGCCGGGGGTGCCGGGGTGCAAGGGCTGATGCCGGGGTGCCGGGGGGTGCCGGGGGGTGCGGGGGCTGATGGCGGGGTGCGGGGGTGTGGGGGTGTGGGGGTGCCGGGGTGCGGGGCTGACGGTGGGGTGCGGGGGGTGCGGGGGTGCGGGGATGACGCCGGGGTGCCGGGGTGCGGGGGCTGACGGCGGGGTGCGGGGTGCCGGGGGGGGTGCGGGGGGGTGCGGGGGTGCGGGGCTGACGGTGGGGCGCGGGGGTGTGGGTGACGCCGGGGTGCCGGGGTGCGGGCGGGTGTGGGGGTGCCGGGGGGTGACACAGGGGTGCGGGGGGGTGCGGGGGTGCGGGGCTGACGGGGGTGCGGGGGTGCCGGGGGGTGACACAGGGGTGCCGGGGGGTGCGGGGGGGTGCGGGGGTGCGGGGCTGACGGGGGCCGCGGGGTGCCGGCAGGCGACGGTGCTGGAGGAGATGCCGCCCTTCCCCGAGCGCGCCTCCTCCATCCTGGCCAAGCTGAAGCGGAAGCGCGGCCCGGGGGCGGGGGCCGAGGGCGGCCCCGAGCTCAACGGCGGCGCCGAGCCCCCCCCAGCAGCGCCGTGAGCGGGGGCACGGGGGGGGCACCGGGGCGGGGGGGGGGGGGGCATGGGTGGGGGGGGGCACCCGGGGGGGGGCACCCGGGGGGAGGGGTCCCATGGAGGGGTCCCATGGAGGGGGGGTGTCACATGGGGGGGGGCACCCGGGGTGAGGGTCACCTGGGGGGGGGTCCCATGGGGGGGGGGGGGGGGGGCACCCGGGGGGGGGGGTGCCATGGGGGGGGGGGGGGCACCCGGGGGTGGGGGTCCCATGGTGGGGGGGGGGGGGGTTACCCAGGGTGAGGGTCACCTGGGGGGGGGTCCCATGGGTGGGGGGGGCACCCGGGGGGTGGGGGGTCCCATGAGGAGGGGGGTGTCACATGGGGGGGGACGACACCCGGGGGGAGGGGTCCCATGGAGGGGGGGGGCACCCGGGGGGGGGGGTCCCATGGTGAGGGGGGGGTTACCCAGGGTGAGGGTCACCTGGGGGGGGGGTCCCATGGGTGGGGGGGGCACCCGGGGGGTGGGGGGTCCCATGAGGAGGGGGGTGTCACATGGGGGGGGGGGGCACCCGGGGGAGGGGTCCCATGGAGGGGGGGGGCACCCGGGGGGGGGGGTCCCATGGTGAGGGGGGGGTTACCCAGGGTGAGGGTCACCTGGGGGGGGTCCCATGGGTGGGGGGGCACCCGGGGGGTGGGGGGTCCCATGAGGAGGGGGGTGTCACATGGGGGGGGGGACACCCGGGGGGAGGGGTCCCATGGAGGGGTCCCATGGAGGGGGGGTGTCACATGGGGGGGACACCCGGGGGGAGGGGTCCCATGGAGGGGGGGGTCACCCGGGGGGGGGTGTGTCACATGGGGGGGGGCACCGGGGGGGGGCGGTCCCATGGAGGGGTCCCATGCAGGGGGGGTTACCCGGGGTGAGGGTCACCTGGGGGGGGGTCCCATGGGTGGGGGGGGCACCCGGGGGGAGGGGTCCCATGGAGGGGGGGAGTTACCCCGGGGGGGGGTCACCCGGGGGGGGGGTCCATGGGGGAGGGGTGTCACATGGCGGGGAGGCACCCGAGGGGGAGGGATCCCATGGGTGGGGTGTCCCCTGGGTGGGTGTCCCCTTTTGGGGGGGTCCCGGCCGCCTGGGCCCCCCCCCCCGACCTTCTCCCCCCCCGCCCCCCCCAGTCGACGCCGTCCCCCTCGCCGACCTCCTGGGCCTGCGCGGGGCCGCCCCCCCCCCCCGCCGGGGCGCCCCCTCCCCCCCCCGCCGGCAGCAGCCTCCTGGTGGACGTGGAGCCCCCCCCCGCCCCCCCGGGGGCACCCCCGACGACGCCTTCCTCGGGTGGGTGCTGGGGGGGCACCCTGGGGGGGGTGTCCCTGGGGTCCCCTGGGGATTGGGGGGGCTCCCCGGGGGGGGGGGGGGCTGAGGTCACCTGGGGGGGATCTGGGGGTCCCTGGGGGGGGGGGGGGGGGCCGTGGGGGTCACCTGGGGGGGTCCCTGGGGGACCCCTGGGGTTTGGGGGGGGCTCCCTAGGGGGGTGGGGGGGTCCTGGGGGTCACCTGGGGGGGTCCCCGGGGGTCCCCTGGGGTTTGGGGGGGCTCCGGGGGGGGGGGGCTGAGGTCATCTGGGGGGGATCTGGGGGGGATCTGGGGGTCCCTGGGGGGGGGGGGCCGTGGGGGTCACCTGGGGGGGTCCCTGGGGGACCCCTGGGGTTTGGGGGGGGCTCCCTAGGGGGGTGGGGGGGTCCTGGGGGTCACCTGGGGGGGTCCCCGGGGGTCCCCTGGGGTTTGGGGGGGCTCCCTGGGGTGGGAGGGGGCTGGGGTCACCCGGGGGGGGCACATAGGGTTTGGGGGGGCTCCCTGGGGGGGTCCCTGGGCGTCCCCTGGAGTTTTAGGGGGGCCCCGGGGGGGGGGAGGGAGGGGCTGGGGGTCACCTGTGGGGGGGTCCCCTGGGATTTGGGGGGGCACCCTGCGGGGGGGGGGGCGGTGTCTGGGGGAGGCATCTGGGGGACACATGGGGGTTTGGGGGGGGCACCCTGCGGCGGGGGGGGGCTGGGGGTCCCCTGGGCCTTGGGGGGGGCCACCCTGGGGTGGGGGGGGGTCCAGGACACCTGGGTCCCCCCAAAACCCCCCTCTCTCCGCAGGGCGGGGCCGCCCCCCCCCGAGGACCCCCCCCTGCCCCTGCCCGAGGCGGACGAGCTGCTCAACAAGTGAGGGGCCCCGGCCCCCCCCCGGCCCCCCTAAATCGGGGACCCGGATGCCTGGGTCCCCCTGCCTGCCCCCCCCCCCCCCAAAATCAGGGACCCGGATGCCCCGGTCCCCCCCCCCCAAATTGGGGACCCGGATGCCGGGGTCCCCCCCGCCCTGCACTTCCCCCCCCCCCCCCAAATTGGGACCTGGATGCCCCAGTCCCCCCCCCCACCCCCAAGTTGGGGACCCAGATGCCGGGGATCCCCCCCCCCCCCCAAAATTGGGGACCTGGATGCCCGGGTCGTCGTCCCCCCCCCCCCACCCCCAAATTGGGGACCCGGATGCCCCAGTCCCCCCCCCGCCCCCCAAGTTGGGGACCCGGATGCCTGGTCCCCCTGCCCCCCCCCCCCCCAAAATCAGGGACCGGATGCCCCGGTCCCCCCCCCCAAATTGGGGACCCGGATGCCGGGGTCCCCCCGCCCTGCACTTCCCCCCCCCCCCCCAAATTGGGGACCTGGATGCCCCAGTCCCCCCCCCACCCCCCAAGTTGGGGACCCAGATGCCGGGGATCCCCCCCCCCCCCCAAAATTGGGGACCTGGATGCCCGGGTCGTCGTCCCCCCCCCCCCACCCCCAAATTGGGGACCCGGATGCCCCAGTCCCCCCCCCGCCCCCCAAGTTGGGGACCCGGATGCCGGGGATCCCCCCCCCCCCCCCCCAAAATTGGGGACCTGGATGCCCCAGTCCCCCCCCCCGCCCCCCAAGTTGGGGACCCGGATGCCGGGGTCCCCCCCCCGCACCCCCCAAATTGGGGGTCCCTCGGGGGGGGGCGCTGCTCCTCCTGGCACCCCTCTGCCTGCGGCGGGGGGGACACGGGGGGACGCAGGGCCCTGACGCGGTGTCCCCCCTGCCCCCCCGTGTCCCCCATGTCCCTGTCCCCCGTGTGTCCCCGTGTCCCATCCCTGTGTCCCCCCCCATGTCCCCGTGTCTCTGTCCCCTGTGTCCCCGTGTCCCCCTGGTGTCCCTGTGTCCCCTCCCGTGTCCCCCCCATGTCCCCGTGTCCCCCCCATGTCCCCGTGTCCCTTCCCCATGTCATCCCCCATGTCCCTGTCCCCTCGGTGTCCCCCCGGTGTCCCCGTGTCCCCCCCGTGTCCCCCCCGTGTCCCGGTGTCCCTGTGTCCCCCCCCATGTCCCCGTGTCGGTGTCCCCGTGTCCCCCCCCGTGTCTCTCCTGTATCCCCATGTCCCTGTCCCCCGTGTCCCCCTGGTGTCCCCGTGTCCCCCCCCGTGTCCCCTCGGTGTCCCCGTGTCCCCTCCCGTGTCCCCGTGTCTCCCCCATGTCCCCATGTCCCTGTCCCCCGTGTCCCCTCGGTGTCCCCGTGTCCCCCCCCGTGTCCCCCCCATGTCCCCATGTCCCTGTCCCCCGTGTCTCCCCCATATCCCCATGTCCCTGTCCCCCGTGTCCCCCCGTGTCCCCGTGTCCCCCCCATGTCCCTGTCCCCTGTGTGTCCCCGTGTCTCCCCCATATCCCCATGTCCCTGTCCCCGGTGTCCCCCCTGTGTCCCCTCGGTGTCCCCCTGGTGTCCTTGTGTCCCCCCCCGTGTCCCCCCATGTCCCCATGTCCCTGTCCCCCGTGTCCCCCCGTGTCCCCCCATATCGCCATGTCCCTGTCCCCCGTGTTCCCTCGGTGTCCCGTGTCCCCTCCTGTGTCCCCCCCATGTCCCCGTCTCCCCCCCGTGTCCCCGTGTCTCCTCCCGTGTCCCCCCCATGTCCCCGTCTCCCCCCCATGTCCCCGTGTCCCTTCCCCGTGTCATCCCCCATGTCCCTGTCCCCCGTGTCCCCCCGGTGTCCCCGTGTCCCCCCCATGTCCCCATGTCCCTGTCCCCCGTGTCCCCCCGGTGTCCCTGTGTCCCCCCCGTGTCCCCCCATGTCCCTGTCCCCCGTGTCCCCCCGGTGTCCCCGTGTCCCCCCCATGTCCCCATGTCCCTGTCCCCCGTGTCCCCCCGTGTCCCGTGTCTCCCCCATATCCCCATGTCCTTGTCCCCTGTGTCCCCTCGGTGTCCCCGTGTCCCCCCATATCCCCATGTCCCTGTCCCCCGTGTTCCCTCGGTGTCCCCATGTCCCCCCCCGTGTCCCCCCGTGTCCCCATGTCCCTGTCCCCCGTGTCCCCCCGTGTCCCCCCGTGCCCCCCCGTGCCCAGGTTCGTCTGTAAGAATAACGGGGTGCTCTTCGAGAACCAGCTCCTGCAGATCGGGGTCAAGTCCGAGTTCAGGCAGAACCTGGGTGAGCCTTGGGACAGCGGGGACAGCGCGGGGACACGGGGGGACGGCGGGGACACGGGGGGACACGGGGGCTGCGTCCTCGCTGTCCCCACTGACTGGGTGTTGGTGTGTCCTGTGTCCGTCCGTCCCCCCCACCCCCCCCCGTGCTGTCCTCTCCTCTCTGGTGGTCCCTGTGGTCCCCCTCGATGTCCCCTCTCGATGTCCCCCCTCCGTGTCCCCTCCATGTCCCCCCCTGTGTCCCCTCCATGTCCCCCCCATGTCCCCCACCTGTCCCCCCCGTCTCTCCCCCATGTCCCCCCCGTGTCCCCCATGTCCCCTGTGACCCCCTGTGTCCCCACCTGTCCCCCCATGATCCTCGTGTCCCCCCGTGTCCCCCTGTGTCCCCACTGTGTCCCCGTGTCCCCCCATGTCCCCATGTCCCCTCCATGTCCCCCCCTTGTCTCCTCATGTTCTCCCGTGTCCCCATGTCCCCTCCATGTCCCCTTGTGTCTCCTCATGTCCCCCCATGTCCCCTCATGTCCCCGTGTCCCCTCGTGTGTCCCCCTGTGTGTCCCCATGTCCCTCCTGTGTGTCCCCCATGTGTTCCCCATGTGTCCCCCCATGTGTCCCCCCATGTGTCCCCCCATGTGTCCCCCCCGTGTCCCCATGTCCCTCTCCATGTCCCCATGTCCCTCTCCATATCCCCCCGTGTCCCCCCCGTGTCCCCCCCGTGTCCCCCCATGTCCCCATGTTCCCCCTGTGTCCCCATGTCCCCCCCCATGTCCCCATGTCCCTGTCCCCTCGGTGTCCCCCCATGTCCCCCTGTCCCCCTTCCATGTCCCCCCATGTCCCCATGTCCCCCCCCCATCCCCTCATGTTCTCCCCATGTCCCCCCCATGTCCCCCCCATGTCCCCATGTCCCCCCCGTGTCCCCATGTTCCCCCTGTGTCCCCGTGTCCCCTCATGTCCCCCCCATGTCCCCCCATGTCCACCCCCATGTCCCCCTGTCCCCCCTCCATATGTCCCCGTGTCCCCCCATGTCCCCATGTCCCCATGTCCCCCCATGTCCACCCCATGTCCCCCTGTCCCCCCTCCATATGTCCCCGTGTCCCCCCACGTCCCCCCACGTCCCCCCCATGTCCCCATGTCCCCGTGTCCCCCCATGTCCCCGTGTCCCCCCGTGTCCCCCATGTCCCCCCGTGTCCCCCCATGTCCCCCATGTCCCCCCGTGTCCCCCCAGGCCGCATGTACCTCTTCTACGGGAACAAGACGTCTGTCCCCTTCCAGAACTTTGTCCCCACTGTCACCTGCCCCGGGGAGCTGCAGGGCCATATCCTGACCGGGGGACACGGGGACACGGGGGGGGACACGGGGGGGGACACGGGGACATGGGGGGACAGGGGGAGCTGCAGGGCCATGTCCTGACCGGGGGAACACGGGGACATCGGGGGGGGGACACGGGGACATGGGGGGACAGGGGAGCTGCAGGGCCATGTCCTGACCGGGGGACACGGGGACACGGGGGGGGACACGGGGGGGGGGACACGGGGACATCGGGGGGGGGACACGGGGACATGGGGGGACAGGGGGAGCTGCAGGGCCATATCCTGACCGGGGGACATGGGGGACGGGGACACGGGGGGGGTCAGGGGTCCCAGGGGCTTTGGGGTGCAGGGAGGGTTCTGAGAGCAGGTTTAGGGGTGCAGGGGGGGTCAGGGGTTCCCGGGGGGGTTTTGGGGTGCAGGGGGGGTCCCAGAGGAGGTTTTGAGGTGCTGGGGGGGGGTCAGAGGTTCCCAGGGGGGTTTCGGGGCATAGGGGGGGGGTTCCCAGAGCAGGTTTAGGGGTGCAGGGGGGTTCAGGGGTTCCCGGGGGGGTTTTGGGGGTGCAGGGGGGGGTCAGGTGTTCCCAAGGGTTTTGGGGTGCAGGGGGGGTTCCAGAGCAGGTTTCGGGGTGCAGGGGGGGTCAGGGGTTCCAAGGAGAGGTTTCGGGGTGCAGGGGGGGGTCAGGTGTTCCAGGGGTTTTGGGGTGCAGGGGGATGAGGGGTTCCCGGGGGGCTTTCGGGTGCGGGGGGCTCCCGGGGGGTTTCGGGGCACAGGGGGGGGGTCCCAGAGGAGGTTTCGGGGTGCAGGGGGGCTCAGGGTTCCCGGGGGGGTTTCGGGGTGCGGGGGGGTCCCCAGAGCAGGTTTTGGGTGCAGGGGGGTTCAGGGGTTCCCAGGGGGTTTTGGGGTGCAGGGGGGGGTCCCCAGAGGAGGTTTCGGGGTGCAGGGGGCTCAGGGGTTCCCGGGGGGGTTTCGGGGTGCGGGGGGCTCCCGGGGGGTTTTGGGGCACAGGGGGGGGTTCCCAGAGGAGGTTTAGGGGTGCAGGGGGGCTCAGGGGTTCCCGGGGGGGTTTTGGGGTGCAGGGGGGGGTCAGGTGTTCCCAAGGGTTTTGGGGTGCAGGGGGGGTTCCCAGAGCAGGTTTCGGGGTGCAGGGGGGGTCAGGGTTCCAAGGAGAGGTTTCGGGGTGCAGGGGGGGGTCAGGTGTTCCCAGGGGTTTTGGGGTGCAGGGGGGATGAGGGGTTCCCGGGGGGTTTCGGGGTTCGGGGGGCTCCCGGGGGGTTTCGGGGCACGGGGGGGGTTCCCAGAGCAGGTTTAAGGGTGCAGGGGGTTCAGGGGTTCCCGGGGGGGTTTTGGGGTGTAGGGGGGGGGTTCCCAGAGGAGGTTTTGGGGTGCAGGGGGGCTCAGGGGTTCCAGAGGAGGTTTCAGGGTGTGGGGGGGTTCCCGGGGGGGTTTCGGGGTGCAGGGGGGGGGTCAGGTGTTCCCAAGGGGTTTGGGGTGCAGGGGGGGTTCCCAGAGGAGGTTTCGGGGTGCAGGGGGGGGTCAGGTGTTCCCAGGGGTTTTGGGGTGCAGGGGGGTCCCAGAGGAGGTTTTGAGGTGCTGGGGGGGGTCAGAGGTTCCCAGGGGGGTTTTGGGTGCAGGGGGGGTTCTCAGAGCAGGTTTTGGGGTGCGGGGGGGGTCAGGTGTTCCCAGGGGTTTTGGGGTGCAGGGGGGGTTCCCAGAGCAGGTTTTGGGGTGCGGGGGGGGTCAGGTGTTCCCAGGGGTTTTGGGGTGCAGGGGGGGTTCCCAGAGCAGGTTTTGGGGTGCGGGGGGGTCAGGGGTTCCAGGGGGGTTTCGGGGTTCGGGGGCGTTCCCAGAGGAGGTTTCGGGGTGCAGGGGGGGGTCAGGTGTTCCAGGGTTTTGGGGTGCAGGGGGGGGTTCCCAGAGGAGGTTTCGGGGTGCAGGGGGATTCAGGGGTTCCCAGGGGGGTTTTGGGGTGCAGGGGGGGGTTCCAGAGGAGGTTTCGGGTGCAGGGGGGCTCAGGGGTTCCCGGGGGGGTTTCGGGGTGCGGGGGGCTCCCGGGGGGTTTTGGGGCACAGGGGGGGGGTCCCAGAGGAGGTTTCGGGGTGCAGGGGGGCTCAGGGGTTCCCGGGGGGGTTTCGGGGTGCGGGGGGGTCCCCAGAGCAGGTTTAGGGGGTGCAGGGGGGTTCAGGGGTTCCCGGGGGGTTTTGGGGTGCAGGGGGGGTCCCCAGAGCAGGTTTAGGGGTGCAGGGGGTTCAGGGGTTCCCGGGGGGGTTTCGGGTGCGGGGGTCTCCCGGGGGGTTTCGGGGCACAGGGGGGGGTTCCCAGAGGAGGTTTCGGGGTGCAGGGGGGCTCAGGGGTTCCCGGGGGGGTTTCGGGGTGCGGGGGCTCCCGGGGGTTTCGGGGCACAGGGGGGGGTTCCCAGAGCAGGTTTAGGGGTGCAGGGGGGTTCAGGGGTTCCCGGGGGGGTTTTGGGGTGCAGGGGGGGTCCCCAGAGCAGGTTAGGGGTGCAGGGGGGTTCAGGGGTTCCCAGGGGGGTTTTGGGGTGCAGGGGGGGGTCCCCAGAGGAGGTTTCGGGGTGCAGGGGGGTTCAGGGGTTCCCGGGGGGGTTTCGGGGTGCGGGGGGCTCCGGGGGTTTTGGGGCACAGGGGGGGGGTCCCAGAGGAGGTTTCGGGGTGCAGGGGGGCTCAGGGGTTCCCGGGGGGGTTTCGGGGCGCAGGCGGTGCCTCCTTAGCCCCCCCACAGCTGGCGGTGCAGACGCGGGCCGGTGGAGCCGGGGGTGGAGGGGGGGGCGCAGGTCCAGCAGGTCCTGAACATCGAGTGTCTGGGGGACTTCAGCGTCCCCCCCCTCCTGGCCCTGCGCTTCCGGTGAGGGGCTGAAACGGGGGGGCCGGGGGGGTTTGGGGGGGGCCTGGGCCTGTCCAGGGGGGGATTTGGGGGGTCCCAGGGGGATTTGGGGGGGGGCTGGGGGGGTTTGGGGGGCCTGGGCCTGTCCAGGGGGGGATTTGGGGGGGCCCAGGGGCATTTGGGGGGGGCCTGGGCGTGTCCGGGGGGGATTTGGGGGGTCCCAGGGGGATTTGGGGGGGGCCTGGGGGGTTTGGGGGGGCCTGGGCCTGTCCAGGGGGGGACTGGGGCGGTCCCAGGGGGATTTGGGGGGGGCCCGGGCGTGTTTGGGGGGGCCTGGGCCTGTCCAGGGGGGGATTTGGGGGGGTCCCAGGGGGATTTGGGGGGGGCCTGGGGGGGGTTGGGAGGGCCTGGGCGTCTCCACGGGGGAATTTGGGGGGTCCCAGGGGGTTTTGGGGGGGCCTGGGGGTGTTTGGGGGGGGCCTGGGCGTCTCCACGGGGGAATTTGGGGGTCCCAGGGGGTTTTGGAGGGGTCCCAGGGGGATTTGGGGGGGCCTGGGCGTCTCCACGGGGAATTTGGGGGGTCCCAGGGGGATTTGGGGGGGGGCTGGGGGGGTTCGGGGGGGCCTGGGCCTGTCCAGGGGGGGGATTTGGGGCGTCCCAGGGGGATTTAGGGGGGGCCTGGGGGTGTTTGGGGGGTCCTGAGTGTGTCTAGGGGGGACTGGGGGGATCTCAGGGGGATTTGGGGGGGTCCCGGGGGTGTTTGGGGGCGCCTGGGAGTGTCCAGGGGGGGATTTGGGGGATCCCAAGGGGATTTGGGGGCTCCTGGGGGTGTTTGGGGGGGCCTGGGGGTGTCCAGGGGGGGTTTTGGGGGGTCCCAGGGGGATTTGGGGGGCCTGGGCGTCTCCACGGGGGAATTTGGGGGGTCCCAGGGGGATTTGGGGGGGGGCTGGGGGGGGTTCGGGGGGGCCTGGGCCTGTCCACGGGGGAATTTGGGGGGTCCCAGGGGATTTAGAGGGGGCCTGGGGGTGTTTGGGGGGTCCTGAGTGTGTCCAGGGGGGGACTGGGGGGGTCTCAGGGGGATTTGGGGGGTCCTGAGTGAGTCCAGGGGGGATTTGGGGGTCTCAGGGGGATTTGGGGGTGCCCTGGGGGTGTCCGGGGGGGGTCTGGGGGTCTCAGAGGGATTTTGGGGGTCCTGAATGTGTCCAGGGGGGGATTGGGGGGGTCTCGTGGATTTGGGGGGGGGGCTGGGGTGTTTGGGGGGGGCTGGGCGTGTCCGGGGGGGACTGGGGGGGTCCCAGGGGGATTTGGGGGGGGTCTGGGGGTGTTTGGGGGGGCCTGGGGTGTCCAGGGGGATCTGGGGGGCTCTCAGGGGGATTTGGGGGGTCCTGGGGGTGTCCAGGGGGGGTCTGGGGGGGTCCCAGGGGGATTTGGGGGGGCCTGGGGGTGTCCAGAGGGGATTTGGGGGTCCCCGGGGGTGTCATGGGGGATTTGGGGGGGGGGGTCCTGGGGATTTGGGGGTGCCCTGGGGGTGTTTGGGGGGTCCCGGGGGTTTCCAGGAGGATTTGGGGGGGGGGTCCAGGGGGATTTGGGGGGCTGCTGGAGGGGCTCTCAGCCCGTGGGCTGTCTCAGGACACCGGGGGGGGGGGGGGGGGGGGGAGGCAGATTTTGGGGTGCCCCTGACCCTCTCCCCCCCCCCCCCCCCCCCCCAGGTACGGGGGGGCCCCCCAAAGCCTCACCCTGAAGCTCCCCGTCACCCTCAACAAGTTCTTCCAGGCCAGCGAGATGGGGGCACAGGAGTTCTTCAGCGCTGGAAACAGCTCAGCATGTGGGCTGGGGGGGGTTTGGGGGGTTTGGGGGGGGCTGGGGGGTTTGGGGGGTCCCTGGGGGGGTTTGAGGGGGTTTGGGGGTTCCCTGGGGGGTCTTGGGGGGGCCCTGGGGGCACAGAGCTCTTCAGCGCTGGAAACAGCTCAGCATGTGGGGCTGGGGGGGGCCTGGGGGGGGCTGGGGGGTTGGGGGGTCCCTGGGGGGTTTGGGGGGTCCCTGGGGGGTTTTGGGGGGGTCCCTGGGGCACAGGAGCTCTTCCAGTGCTGGAAACAGCTCAGCATGTGGGGCTGGGGGGGGCCTGGGGGGCTTGGGGGGGTTTGGGGGGGTCCCTGGGGGGGTTTGGGGGGTCCCTGGGGCACAGGAGCTCTTCCAGCGCTGGAACAGCTCAGCATGTGGGGCTGGGGGGGGCCTGGGGGGGTCCCTGGGGGGGGCTGGGGGGTTTGGGGGGGTCCCTGGTGGGGTTTGAGGGGTTTGGGGGTTCCCTGGGGGTCTTGGGGGGGTCCCTGGGGGCACAGGAGCTCTTCCAGTGCTGGAAACAGCTCAGCATGTGGGGCTGGGGGGGGCCTGGGGGTTTGGGGGGGTCCCTGGGGGGGTTTGGTGGGTCCCTGGGGGGTTTGAGGGGGTTTGGGGGGTCCCTGGGGGGTTTTGGGGGGGTCCCTGGGGGCACAGGAGCTCTTCCAGCGCTGGAAACAGCTCAGCATGTGGGGCTGGGGGGGGCCTGGGGGGGTCCTGGGGGGGGCTGGGGGGTTTGGGGGGGTTTGGGGGGGTCCCTGGGGGGGCTTGAGGGGGTTTGGGGGGTCCCTGGGGGGGTTTGGGGGGTCCCTGGGGGTCCTAGGGGGGATTTGGGGGGTCCCTGGGGGGTTTTGGGGGGGTCCCTGGGGGCACAGGAGCTCTTCCAGTGCTGGAAACAGCTCAGCATGTGGGGCTGGGGGGGGCCTGGGGGGGTCCTGGGGGGGGCTGGGGGGTTTGGGGGGGTCCCTGGGGGTCCTAGGGGGGGTTTGGGGGGTCCCTGGGGGGGTTTGGGGGGTCCCTGGGGGGTTTGAGGGGGTTTGGGGGTTCCCTGGGGGGTTTTGGGGGGGTCCCTGGGGGCACAGGAGTTCTTCCAGCGCTGGAAACAGCTCAGCATGTGGGGCTGGGGGGGGCCTGGGGGGGCTTGGGGGGTTTGGGGGGGGTCCCTGGGGGGTTTGAGGGGGTTTGGGGGGTCCCTTGGGGGTCTTGGGGGGGGTCCTGGGGGCACAGGAGCTCTTCCAGCGCTGGAAACAGCTCAGCATGTGGGGCTGGGGGGGGCCTGGGGGGGCTTGGGGGGGGCTGGGGGGTTTGGGGGGGTCCCTGGGGGGGTTTGGGGGGTCCCTGGGGGTCCTAGGGGGGATTTGGGGGGTCCCTGGGGGGTTTTGGGGGGGTCCCTGGGGGCACAGGAGTTCTTCCAGCGCTGGAAACAGCTCAGCATGTGGGGCTGGGGGGGGCCTGGGGGGGCTTGGGGGGTTTGGGGGGGTCCCTGGGGGGGTTTGGGGGGTCCCTGGGGGGTCTTGGGGGGTCCCTGGGGGCACAGGAGCTCTTCCAGTGCTGGAAACAGCTCAGCATGTGGGGCTGGGGGGGGCCTGGGGGGGGTTGGGGGGTTTGGGGGGGTCCCTGGGGGGGTTTGGGGGGTCCCTGGGGGGGTTTGAGGGGGTTTGGGGGGTCCCTGGGGGGGTTTTGGGGGGGTCCCTGGGGGCACAGGAGCTCTTCCAGCGCTGGAAACAGCTCAGCATGTGGGGCTGGGGGGGGCCTGGGGGGGCTTGGGGGGTTTGGGGGGGGTCCCTGGGGGGGTTTGGGGGGGTCCTAGGGGGGATTTGGGGGGTCCCTGGGGGGGTTTGGGGGGGTCCCTGGGGGGTTTTTGGGGGGGTCTCTGGGGGGGTTTGGGGGGGTTGGGGGTCCCGGGGGGGTCGGGGTCTCCTGGGGCGCGGGTCCCTCTTCCAGCGCTGGAAGCAGCTGGGGGGGGGGGGGGGGGGGGGGAGGGGGAGGATGCGGGGGGGGGGGGGGGAGGGGAGGATGCGGGGGGGGAGGGGCGGCGGGGGAGGGGGGGGCTGGGCTGGGGGAGGGGCGAGGCCGCTTGGGGAGCGCACCCCCTCCTCCCCCCCGTGTGCCCCCCATTGACCCCCCCGTACCCCCCTTTCCCCCCCCCCCGCCGTTTCCCCTCCCCCACCCCTACCCCGCCCCTCCCCCGGCCCCTCCCCCACCCCGCCCCTCC
>NW_027445562.1:0-35158 GCF_035582795.1 Mycteria americana | reverse complement strand
CCCAACTGGGATCCAGCCCCACAGATCCCAGCAGATCCCACCTCCACCCCAGCTGCGATCCAGCCCCACGCATCCTGGCACATCCAGCTCCATCCCAACTGGGATCCAGCCCCACAGATCCCAGGACACCCCAGTTCCATCCCAACTGGGATCCAGCCCCACAGATCCCAGCAGATCCCAGCTCCACCCCAGCTGCGATCCAGCCCCACGCATCCTGGCACATCCCAGCTCCAGCCCAACTGGGATCCAGCCCCACGGCTCCCGGCAGATCCCAGCTCCAGCCCGGCTCAGCTCCAGCCCCATAGATCCCAGCAGATCCCAGCTCCCATCTGGGCAGGGATCTCCCCCCCCCCCCCCCAGCTGCGATCCCCCCCCCCCCCCCCCCCATCCCATGGGATCCCCCCCAGCCCGCCTGCCCCCCCCCCCCCCCCCCCCCCCAGGATCCACCCCCGGCCGTTGGGATCCCCAGGGATCCAGTGGGGAGGGGGGAGGGGGAGGGGGAAAAATGGGGGCGGGGGGGGGGGGCCTGGATCTACCTGGTGCAGGGTGCGGCCCCCCCCGGATCCCGGGAGATCCCGGATGTGCGCAGCGGCCGGATCCTTCCCCCCCCCCCCCCCCCCCCAGGCCCCGGCTCGTCGGAGGAGCCGAAGCCGCCTTGGCCGATCGCCCACCCGGGATCGGGGCCAGCGTCGCCGCCCGGGCCAGGATCCGGCCCCCCGCGCCCCACGGCGACGCCGGATCCGGCCCCCGGCGTCCCGAGTCCCTATAGGATCGGGTCCCCGTGCCCCATAGCGGCGTGGGATCCGGCCTCCGCAGCCCCGTGGCCCCACAGCCATCGCCCCACGGAGCTCTTGGGAAGGATCGGGCCCCGCTGCGTCGCCCCACGGCGCCGTGGGGGAGGATCCGGTCCCGCGGCAGCGCCCCACAGCGCCGTGGGGCAGGATCCGGTCCTGCGGCGGCAGCACCCCATAGCGCACTGGGGCAGGACCTGCCCCCCCCCCCCCCCCAGCATCACCGCATGTGCTGTGGGGCAGGATCTGGCCCCCCAGCATCACCCCACGGCGCTGTGGGGCAGGATCTGGCCCCACAGCATCACCCCACGGCACCGTGGGGGACGATCCAGCCCCACAGCAGCACCCCACAGCGCCGTGGGGCAGGATCGGGCCCCCCAGCATCACCCCACAGCACCGTGGGGCAAGATCTGGCCCCACAGCATCACCCCATGGCACCGTGGGGGACGATCCAGCCCCACAGCAGCACCCCACAGCGCCATGGGGCAGGATCCAGCCCGTTGCCACGGTGACGGGGTGTGTGTGGGGGGGGGTTCTAGCTCACATGGGTTGCCATGGCGATGGGGGGGGGGGGGGGGGTCCTAGATCAGGCAGGTCGCCATGGAGACGTGGGGGTTGTCTAGGCAGGGTCGCCACGGTGACGGTGTGGGGTGTCCCCTACCTGTGAGCGGAGGCCTCATGGACTAGGTGTTGCTGCTCCGGGGGTCCTCGGTGGGGGGTCACAACCGGCAGGGCCTCCTGTGGGGAGGGGGGGGAACGGAGGGGGGTCAGTACACCCGGACACGGGGGTACCCAGGGTGCCGGGGGGGGGGGCGGGAGGCAAGAACAGCCGGACACGGGGGTACCCGGGGACAGGCAAGAACAGTCGGACATGGGGGTACCAGGGGACAGGCAAGAACAGTCGGACATGGGGGTACCAGGGGACAGGCAAGAACAGTCGGACATGGGAGTCCGCGGGAACAGGCAAGAACAGTCGGACACGGGGATACCCAGGGTGCCGGGGGGGCGGGAGGGCAAGAACAGCCGGACATGGGGGTACCAGGGGACAGGCAAGAACAGTCGGACATGGGGGGTACCAGGGGACAGGCAAGAACAGTCGGACATGGGGGTACCCAGGGTGCTGGGGGGGCGGGAGGCAAGAACAGCCGGACACGGGGGTACCCGGGGACAGGCAAGAACAGTCGGACATGGGGGTACCAGGGGACAGGCAAGAACACCCGGACACGGGGGTACCCAGGGTGCCGGGGGGGCGGGAGGCAAGAACAGACGGACACAGCGGTACCCGGGGACAGGCAAGAACAGTCGGACATGGGAGTCCGCGGGAACAGGCAAGAACAGTCGGACACGGGGATACCCAGGGTGCCGGGGGGGCGGGAGGCAAGAACAGCCGGACACGGGGGTACCCAGGGACAGGCAAGAACACCCGGACATGGGGGTACCAGGGGACAGGCAAGAACAGTCGGACACGGGGATACCCAGGGTGCCGGGGGGGGCGGGAGGCAAGAACAGACGGACACAGCGGTACCCGGGGACAGGCAAGAACACCCGGACATGGGGGTACCAGGGGACAGGCAAGAACAGTCGGACACGGGGATACCCAGGGTGCCGGGGGGGCGGGAGGCAGGAACAGCCGGACACGGGGGTACCCGGGGACAGGCAAGAACACCCAGACATGGGAGTCCGCAGGAACAGGCAAGAACAGTCGGACACGGGATACCCAGGGTGCCGGGGGGGCGGGAGGCAAGAACAGCCAGACACGGGGGTACCCGGGGACAGGCAAGAACAGTCGGACACGGGGGTACCCAGGGTGCCGGTGCAGTGGGCAGCAGGAACACCCGGACACGGGAGTCCCCAGGGACAGGCAAGAACACCCGGACACAGGGGTACCCAGGGTGCCGGTGGGGCAGGAGGCAGGAACAGGCAGAGGAACAGGCTGGAACAGGCAGGAACACTCAGACGGGGGGGTACCCCGGATGGAGGACGGGCAGGGGAGCTGGGGTGCTCGGGAAACACCCGGCTGTGTGACTGTTGTCAGGCAGCAACAGGCAGAAAGCAGACTCAGGACCCCTGCCAGGCAGAGATGGGAAGGAGGTGTAACCCGGCTACAGTCGGAGGGACGGTAAAGGCAGGCAGGTACAGGCGGAGCGGCGCCCCTGGTACACCCGGCAGGCTGCCTGCGGGTACGTCCCAACCGCGTCACACCACAATCGTGGGTGTGCGAGGTGTGACACGACTACAACGCGCAATCACCGCCCCAGCCAGGCACGGCTGTAGCGAGGCAGGGACAGGCAGGGGCAGCTCAGGCCTGGCTCCTGCTTCCGGTTGTGCCGGGAACAGTCGGTTGTCGTGGAGGGGGAAGCTACAGTCGGAGGCAATGGGGGGAGGGGGGGTGTGTCACAGTCCGGTGGTACAACGCACGTGCGTGGGGGTGACAAAATGACAGGGGGTGACAAAAGGACGGGGGTTGACAAAACGGCAGCGGGTGACAAAGCGGCAGCGACAAAACGGAAGTGAGCGACAAAATGGGAGAGGATGACAACGCGTCAGCGGGTGACAAAACAGAAGGTGACAAAATGGTGGCGGGGAACAAAGCGGCAGCGGGTGACAAAATGGCAGCGGGTGACAAAATGGAAGAGACTGACAAAGTGTCAGTGGGTGCCAAAATAGAGGGTGACAAAATGGTGGCGGGTGACAAAATGGGGGCGGGTGACAAAATGGGGGCGGGTGACAAAATGGAAGAGACTGACAAAGTGTCAGTGGGTGCCAAAATAGAGGGTGACAAAATGGTGGCGGGTGACAAAATGAGGGTGGGTGACAAAATGGTGGCGGGTGACAAAATGCCAGTGGGTGACAAAATGGGGGCGGGTGACAAAATGGGGGTGGGTGAAAAAATGGAAGCAGGTGACAAAATGGGGGCGGGTGACAAAATGGAAGCGGGTGACAAAATGGGGGCGGGTGACAAAATGGGGGCGGGTGACAAAATGGAAGCGGGTGACAAAATGGGGGCGGGTGACAAAATGGGGGCGGGTGACAAAATGGCAGCGGGTGACAAAATGGGGGCGGGTGACAAAATGGTGGCGGGTGACAAAATGGGGGCGGGTGACAAAATGGCAGCGGGGGTGTGAGTCTCTGGGTACCACGTGACACGGCACACGTGATGTCACGGGAACGTTGCGGAGGTTGGGCCGGGGGACATGACGTACAGTATGATGTCATCGTCACCACAGAGGAGACAGGCGTGATGTCACTGAGTGGGGGGGGGGAGCCGACTGTGCTCCACGGTGATGGGTACAGGCGGGTAAAGGTGTCCTGGGATGTGCGGGCGTGATGTCATCGGGGGTGCGGGCTGGAGGGGGGCGTGTCAGCCATGGCATGATGTCATCAGTCGCCAGAGTGATGTCACGAAGGTGTATGTGTCC
This sequence comes from Mycteria americana, assembly GCF_035582795.1. Lineage (NCBI taxonomy): Eukaryota > Metazoa > Chordata > Aves > Ciconiiformes > Ciconiidae > Mycteria > Mycteria americana. The sequence goes on along the minus strand of NW_027445562.1, from coordinate 30,948 downwards.
CGCACAGGCAGACGCAACCGGGGGGGGGGGGGGGGAGGGTGTACAGGCGGGGGGAGGGGAGGCACCGACTGACGCGGGGGGGGGGGGGGGAGGGGTTGTGCCAAGTGGGTTGTGGGGAGGGGACGCAGTGGGGGGAGGGGGGGGTACAGTCGGACAGGAGGTGACACGAGGCGGGGGAGGGGACACCCTGGGTACAACCGGTGACAGCGGGGGTGGGGTCAAGGGGGAGGGGAACAACCTGACGCAGCAGCTACAGCCGGAGGCCTACCGGGGGGGGGGGGGAGGGGGGGGGGCGGGGGGGGTGTACAGGCGGAGGGGGCTACAGGCGGAGGGGAGGGGGGTGCAGGCGGAGGGGACCCCCCTCCCCCCATGCACTCCCCTCCCCCCCCATGCACCCTCCCCTTCCCCATGCACCCCCCCTCTCCCCCACCCCCACCCCGGAAACCCTCGCTCAACTGCAACAACCCTACGAGGAAACAACCGGACACCCCCGGCCGCCTTCCCCAGCCACCAGGGAGGGGACCCCAAGTGTCACCAAGGGGGGGGGGGGGGTGACACCAAGCCCTCCCCCCCCCCCCCCCGCTTCTTTTACCCCTCCCCCCCCCCCAAAAAAGTACAACCGGAGTCGCCTGACAACCTCCGTCCGGTGATGACGGGGCCGTCACCGTCACCGAGAGGCAACAGGCGGTGGCATCCCCGGTGATGGAGGACACCGTGGTGATGGGGGGGGGGGGGGGGGGGGAGATGTCACCCAACTGTTGCCATGGTAACAACCCCCCCAACACCCCTCCCCCCACCCAACACCCCTCCCCCCCTCCCCCCCTCCCCCAAGGTCCTGCCAGGGGAAAGACCTTTCACCTGCAGCCAATGAGGGAGCAGAGAAAAAGGGGGACCCCGCCCCGTGTCACACCCCCCGTGGGCCAATGGGATAGCGGGGAATGCAGACGTCAGGGCTTACCTGGATGCTCATTGGCTGGGCTGGGAGTGATGTCACGAGGCCCCCTTCCTACCACAAGGCCTTGCGTCGGGGGTTGTTAAAGGAACAGGCGGCGGCGGAGGAGGCTGGGGGGTGCGAGGGTGGGGTCAGGCGGGTGACGCGCACAGGCGGACGCGGGTGACGCGGGGGACGCGGGTGACGGACGCGTCACCGCGTCACCCGAGCGTGTGCGAGGGGCCGGGAACGTCCCGTCCCCCCCCCTCCCCGGCCCGCGGGTGTGCGACGGTGACAGTCGCACACGCATGTACAGGCGGAAAGGGGGATGTGACAGGCGGCGGGGGACGGACACCCACGCACCCGCACCCACCCAGGGGCGGGGGCACAGGTTGCGCGCGGTGGGTGCACGGGTGCGACGGGTGCGCAACAGCCGCGCTGCACACGCGGAGAGCACGCAACGGTCACGCTATGCGTGAACACAGCACACGCAACACCCGCGCTGCACACACGGAGCGCACGCAACGGTCACGCTATGCGTGAACACCCCCGGCACACGGTCCGTGCATGGACACAACACGCAACACCCGCACTGCACACACGTACACGCCGCGCGCAACACCCGCGCTGCACACACGGAGCGCACGCAACGGTCACGCTATGCACGAACACAGCACACACAACACCCGCGCTGCACACACGTACACGCTGCGCGCAACACCCGCGCTGCACACACGGCGCGCACGCAACAGTCATGCTATGCATGAACACCCCCGGCACACGGTCCGTGCATGGACACGGCACACGCAACACCCGCGCTGCACACACGTACACACGTACACGCTGTGCACAACACCCGCACTGCACACACGGAGCGCACGCAACGGTCACGCTATGCATGAACACAGCACACGCAACACCCACACTGCACGCACGGCCGGGCAGCACACACGTACAGCGCACGAACACCCCCAGCACGCAGCCCGGGGACGTGCACAACGCACACACAACACCCGCAGCCCGCACACGCGCAGCGTACGTGCACACGCAGAGCGCACGCGACACCCCCAGCACACACCGTCTGTGCGCGCGCGCGATGCACGCAACACCCGCAGCGCACACGCAACAGCCATAGCGCAGGGACATGGACAATGCACGCAACACCCGCACTGCACACGCACGCAGTGCACGGACGTGCACAACCCACACGCAACACCCGCGCTGCACACGCACGCAGTGCACGCAACACCCACAGCGCACACGCAACACCCGCACTGCACGCAACAGCCATAGCGCAGGGACATGGACAACGCACGCAACACCCGCACTGCACATGCACGCAGTGCACGCAACACCCACAGCGCACACGCAACACCCGCACGCAGTGCACGGACGTGCACAACGCACACGCAACACCCGCGCTGCACACGCACGCAGTGCACGCAACACCCACAGCGCACACGCAACACCCGCACTGCACACGCACACAGTGCACGCAACACCCACAGCGCACACGCAACACCCGCACTGCACACGCACGCAGTGCACGCAACACCCACAGTGCACACGCAACACCCGCACCACACGCAACAGCCATAGCGCAGGGACATGGACAACGCACGCAACACCCGCAATGCACACGCACGCAGTGCACGGACGTGCACAACGCACACGCAACACCCGCACTGCACGCACACCCCCGTGCACGCACGTACACAACGCAGACAACACCCACGGCGCACGCAAACACCCTGCACGCAGCAAACGCGCACCGCGCTTGCACGCGTGCGCGCGCACACGCAACCACCGCCCACAGACCACGCTCACAACCTGCACGCGCATGTGCGCGCAACCATCGCACACGTGTGTGTCGGGCCTGCGCTGGGAGACTGACACGCACGCAACGGTACAACCGGCACTCGCACCCACGCCCTGACGCCCCTCACGCGTGTGCGCAACGTGACACAACACGCAGGGACACACAACCGCACACGGGCACACGACAGTCACAACCACATATGGACGCGCAACCACACACGGACACGACACGCAAGCACACGCAGACGCACAGTCGCCCACGGACACACGACACGCGCGACCGCACACAGATGCACAACCGCACAACCGCACTCATAATACAATCACACACGGACGTACAACCGCACGCAGACACTTGACACACCCAACGACACGCGGGCGCGCAGCCGCGCACGGACACAACACACAACCACACACGGACACGCGACCCACACATGACGCCATGCAGACGCACAACCGCACACGGACGCTTGGCGCACACAACCACACACGGACACACAACCCCAGGCAGATGCTTGACACAATGGCGTGCGGACACACAACCGCACACGGACAAACAACCCCCACACCGATTCACAACCGCACACAGACGTGACACACAACCGCGCACGGACACACAACCCAACACAGATGCTTGACACAATCACACGTGGACACACAACCGCGCACGGATGTGACACACAACCGCACACGGACTAACAACCGCACACGGACAAACAACCCAACACAGATGCTTGACACAATCGTGCGTGGACACACAACCGCACAGGGACAAACAACCCCCACGCCGATTCACAACCGCACACAGACGTGACACACAACCGCGCACAGACACACGACCCAACGCAGATGCTTGACACAATTGTGCGTGGACACACAACCGCACACAGACGCACAACCCAACACAGATGCTTGACACAACCGCGCACGGACACACAACCCAACATGGATGCTTGACACAATCGCACATGGACTCACAATCACACACGGACGTGACACACAACCGCACACAGACGCACAACCCAACACAGATACTTGACACAATCACGCGTGGACACACAACCGCACACGGACTAACAACCGCACACGGACAAACAACCCTACACAGATGCTTGACACAATCGTGCGTGGACACACAACCGCACAGGGACAAACAACCCCCACGCCGATTCACAACCGCACACAGACGCGACACACAACCGCGCACAGACACACGACCCAACACAGATGCTTGACACAATCGCGCGTGGACACACAACCGCACACGGACGTGACACACAACCACACACGGACACACAACCGCTCAGGGACAAACCACCCCTACACCGATTCACAACTGCACACAGACGCGACACGCAACCGCACACAGACGCACAACCCAACACAGATGCTTGACACAATCGCGCGTGGACACACAACCGCACACGGACGTGACACACAACCGCACACGGACGCACAACCGCACACGGACAAACAACCCCCACGCCGATTCACAACCGCACACAGACGCGACACACAACCGCGCACGGACACACAACCCAACACAGATGCTTGACACAATCACACGTGGACACACAACCGCGCACGGACGTGACACACAACCGCACACGGACAAACAACCCAACACAGATGCTTGACACAATCGTGCGTGGACACACAACCGCACAGGGACAAACAACCCCCACGCCGATTCACAACCGCACACAGACGCGACACACAACCGCGCACAGACACACGACCCAACGCAGATGCTTGACACAATCGCGTGTGGACACACAACCGCACACGGACGCACAACCGCACACGGACAAACAACCCCCACGCCGATTCACAACCGCACACAGACGCGACACAGAACCGCACACAGACGCACAACCCAACACAGATGCTTGACACAATCGCGTGTGGACACACAACCGCACACGGACGTGACACACAACCGCACACGGACAAACAACCCCCACGCCGATGCACAACCGCACACGGACACTTGACACACGCAACCGCCCGCGGCCACACACCCCACGCACGGACCCACGGACACGCAGCCGCGCCCCCCGCCCCCCCAACAGTCGCACACGCACAACCGCACCCGGCTGCCCCCCAAAACCCCCCCCAACCCCTGGCTTCAGCCCCCCCCCCCCATCCCAGCAGCACTTGGGGGGCCCGCAGGGGGGGTCTTGGGGGCGAGTGGCATTTGGGGGGGGTCCCGGGGGTTGGCGGGGGGGGGTAGGGACATTTTGGGGGTGCAGGGGGGGGTCATGGTAGGGTGTTGGGGGGGGCGGGGCACTTTGGGAGGTCCCAGGGCACTTTGGGGGTTCGGGGGGGGCATTTTGGGGCTGGGGGAGGGGAGTTTTGGGTGTGGGGGCAATGGGGGGGGCTGGGGGGGTCGTCAGCCCCATAAGGACCCCCCTGTTCATGGGGGGGCGGTGCCGGAGGGGGGGGGGGCCCGATCCCGTGCCGGGCCCGATGCGGGGTGAGGGGTCCCGGGGAGGGGATTGGGGGGGGGGGTCCCGGTCTAAGGGGGGGGGGGTCCCGGTCCAGAGGGAGGGTCCGGGGTGGGGGGGGGGGGGGTGGTGTCGTTACCGGGGCCTGTCCCGGGGCCGGTTGATGTCGCGACGGTGGCGGCGGCGGCGGCACAAGATGGAGGCGGTGCCGTTGGGCCCCGGGTGGGAGGGAGCCCCCCCCCCCCCCCCCCCCCCCGCCCCACGCCACGGGGGACACGGGGGGGACACGGGGGGGGGGGGGGGACATGGGGGGACACGGGGGAGGGGGGGGAGCGGGTGTGTGTGTCCCCCATTGGGGGGAATGGCGGGGGAATGGGGAGAGAAGGGGGGGACACGGGAGGGGGGGGGGGGAACACGGGGGGGGGGGGGACAGAGCCGAGGGGTCCGGGGGGACAAAAGTGGGGGACGGAGTGAGGGGGATGGGGGGGACAAGGGGGGGGGAGCGGGGGACAAGCGGGGGATACAGGAGGGGTGGGGGGACGGCAGGGCACAAGCGGAGGGGGACAGGCGGGGGGACAGCGGGACACAACTGGGGGGACACAACTGGGGGGACAGCGGGACACAACTGGGGACACAACTGGGGGACACAACCAGAGTGGGGGGACAGTGGGACACAACTGGGGGACACAACTGGGGGGACAGTGGGACACAACTGGGGGACACAGGCAGGGTGGGGGGACAGCGGGACACAACCGGGGACACAACCGGGGACACAACCGGGGGACACAGCCAGAGTGGGGGGACAGCGGGACACAACTGGGGACACAACTGGGGGGACACAACCAGAGTGGGGGGACAGTGGGACACAACCGGGGACACAACTGGGGACACAACCGAGGACACAACTGGGGACACAACTCGGGGTACAGCGGGACACAACCGGGGGGGACAGCCGGGGGACAGTGGGACACAACTGGGGACACAACCGGGGACACAACCGGGGGACACAGCTGGGGACACAGTGGGACACAACTGGGGACACAACTGGGGGACACAGCCAGAGTGGGGGGACAGTGGGACACAACTGGGGGACACAGGTAGGGTGGGGGGACAGGGGACACAACCGGGGACAGAACTGGGGACACAACTGGGGGACACAACTGGGGGGACAGTGGGACACAACTGGGGGACACAGGCGGGGGGGGGGGGGACAGCGGGACACAACTGGGGACACAACCGGGGACACAACTGGGGACACAACCGGGGGACACAACCAGAGTGGGGGGACAGCGGGACACAACTGGGGACACAACTGGGGGACACAACTGGGGGGACAGTGGGACACAACTGGGGGACACAACTGGGGGACACAGGCGGGGGGGGACAGCGGGACACAACTGGGGATACAACCGGGGACACAACTGGGGGGACAGTGGGACACAACTGGGGGACACAGGCAGGGTGGGGGGACAGCGGGACACAACCAGAGTGGGGGGACAGCGGGACACAACTGGGGACACAACTGGGGGACACAACCCGGGGACACAGCTGGGGACACAGTGGGACGCAACTGGGGACACAACCGGGGACACAACCGGGGGACACAGCTGGGGACACAGTGGGACACAACTGGGGACACAACCGGGGGACACAACCGGGGGTACGGCAGCGCACAAGTGGGGACACAACCAGGGGACACAGCTGGGGGTACAGCGTCACACGGCCACGGGCACAACCGGGGGACACAACTGGGGACACAAATGGGGATACAACCGGGGGTATGGTGGCACACAACCGGGGACACAATCGGAGTACAACGGCACACAACTGGGGTACAACGGCACACAACTGGGGACACAACTGGGGTACAACGGCACACAACTGGGGATACAAGCGGGGACACAACCGGGGTATGACAGGACACAACTGGGGTACAATGGCCCACAACTGGGGTACAACGGCACACAACTGGGGATACAACTGGGGACACAACTGGGGACACAACTGGGGTATGACAGGACACAACTGGGGTACAATGGCCCACAACTGGGGTACAACGGCACACAACTGGGGATACAACTGGGGACACAACTGGGGACACAACTGGGGTACAATGGCACACAACTGGGGATACAACTGGGGACACAACCAGGGTACAACGGCACACAACTGGGGATACAATCGGTGACACAACTGGGGACGCAACTGGGGTATGACAGGACACAACTGGGGTACAACGGCACACAACTGGGGATACAACTGGGACACAACTGGGGTACAACGGCACACAACTGGGGATACAAGCGGGGACACAACCGGGGTATGACAGGACACAACTGGGGACACAACTGGGGTACAATGGCCCACAACTGGGGATACAATCGGTGACACAACCAAGGTACAGCGGCACACAACTGGGATACAACGGCACACAACTGGGGATACAACCGGGGTACAACGGCACACAACTGGGGACACAACTGGGGACACAACTGGGGTACAATGGCACACAACTGGGGATACAACTGGGAACACAACGGGGTACAACGGCACACAACTGGGGATACAAGCGGGGACACAACCGGGGTATGACAGGACACAACTGGGGTACAATGGCCCACAACTGGGGATACAATCGGTGACACAACTGGGGATACAACTGGGGATACAACTGGGGTATGACAGGACACAACCGGGGACACAACTGGGGTACAACGGCACACAACTGGGGATACAACTGGGAACACAACGGGGTACAACGGCACACAACTGGGGATACAAGCGGGGACACAACCGGGGTATGACAGGACACAACTGGGGTACAATGGCCCACAACTGGGGATACAATCGGTGACACAACTGGGGATACAACTGGGGATACAACTGGGGTATGACAGGACACAACCGGGGACACAACTGGGGTACAACGGCACACAACTGGGGATACAACTGGGAACACAACGGGGTACAACGGCACACAACTGGGGATACAACCGGGGATACAACTGGGGATACAACCGGGGATACAACTGGGAACACAACGGGGTACAACAGCACACAACTGGGGATACAAGCGGGGACGCAACCGGGGTATGACAGGACACAACTGGGGATACAACTGGGGTACAACAGCACACAACTGGGGATACAAGCGGGGACGCAACCGGGGTATGACAGGACACAACTGGGGATACAACTGGGAACACAACTGGGGTACAACGGCACACAACTGGGGATACAAGCGGGGACACAACTGGGGTATGACAGGACACAACTGGGGACGCAACTGGGGTACAACAGCACACAACTGGGGATACAACTGGGGACACAACTGGGGACACAACTGGGGTACAACGGCACACAACTGGGGATACAACCGGGGACACAACTGGGGTACAACGGCACACAACTGGGGATACAAGCGGGGACACAACCGGGGTATGACAGGACACAACTGGGGTACAATGGCCCACAACTGGGGATACAACTGGGGACACAACCGGGGTACAACGGCACACAACTGGGGATACAACTGGGGACACAACTGGGGTATGACAGGACACAACTGGGGACACAACTGGGGTACAACGGCACACAACTGGGGATACAACTGGGACACAACCGGGGTACAACAGCACACAACTGGGGATACAACCGGGGTACAACGGCACACAACTGGGGATACAACCGGGGACACAACCGGGGTACAACAGCACACAACTGGGGATACAAGCGGGGACACAACCGGGGTACAACAGCACACAACTGGGGATACAACCGGGGTACAACGGCACACAACTGGGGATACAAGCGGGGACGCAACAACAGCACGCATGGGGAACACAAGCGGGGACACAACGTACACGGCTGGGTGTACTGCAGGCCACGGGGTGTGGGGGTGTGGGGGTGTGGGGGTGTGTGTGTGTGTTGGGGCCTCAGTTGTAGCGCTGTGCTCCCGGTGTTGTGCCGTGTCGCGAGTTGTGTCACGTTGTGTCACGTTGTCACCGCATCGCCGCCTGCATCGCGCTGGACGGCGTTGCGGGCTGCGTTGCACGTCAGGCCGTGCCACACGCTGTCGCGGGTTGTGTTGTGCGGTGGGTTGTGTCGCGCATCAGGCTGTGGCGCACGGTGTTGCGGGTTGCGTCGTGCGGCCGTTCGTGCTGTACGTCAGGCTGTGGCGCACGGTGTTGCGGGTTGTGTCGTGTGGTCAGGCTGTAGCGCGCGTCAGGCTGTGCCGCGTGGGGTTGTGGGTTGTGTCGTGCGTCAGGCTGTGCCGCACGGTGTTGTGGGTTGTGTCGTGTGGTCAGGCTGTAGCGCACGTCAGGCTGTGCCGCGTGGGGTTGTGGGTTGTGTCGTGCGTCAGGCTGTGCCTCACGGTGTTGTGGGTTGTGTCGCACATCAAGCTGTGTCGCACAGCGGCGCGGGTTGTGTCGTGCATCAGGCTGTGCCGCACGGTGTTACGGTGTTGCAGGTCGTGCTGTACGTCAGGCTGTGCCGCACGGTGTTGCGGGTTGTGTCGTGTGGTCAGGCTGTAGCGCACGTCAGGCTGTGCTGCGTGGGGTTGTGGGTTGTGCTGTGCGTCACGCTGCGTTGCACGGTGTTGTGGGTTGTGTTGTACGTCAGGCTGTGCCGCACGGTGTTGTCGGTTGTGTCGCACGTCAGGTTGTGTTGCACAGTGTTGCGGGTTGTGCTGTGTGTCAGGCTGTGCTTCTCGGTGTTGTCGGTTGTGTCGCACATCAGGTTGTGCTGCACAGAGTTGTGGGTTGTGTAGTGTGTCAGGCTGTGCCGCACGGTGTTGCGGGTTGTGTTGTGTGGTCAGGCTGTAGCGCACGTCAGGCTGTGCTGCACGGCGTTGTGGGTTGTGTTTACACAGTGTTGTGGGTTGTGTGGTACATCAGGTAGTGCTGCATGGTGTCAGTTGTGTGGCACGGTGTTGTGGGTTGTGTTGCACGTCAGGTTGTGCTGCACGGTGTTGTCGGTTGTGTTGCACGTCAGGTTGTGCTGCACAGCGTTGCGGGTTGTGCTGTGTGTCAGGCTGTGCTTCTCGGTGTTGTGGGTTGTGCTGTGTGTCAGGCTGCATTGCACAGTGTTGCGGGTTGTGTTGTGTGGTCAGGCTGTAGCGCACGTCAGGCTGTGCTGCACAGCGTTGTGGGTTGTGTTTACACAGTGTTGTGGGTTGTGTGGTACGTCAGGTTGTGCTGCATGGTGTCAGTTGTGTTGCACGGTGTTGTGGGTTGTGTTGCACGTCAGGTTGTGTCACACGTCAGGCTGTGCCGCACGGTGTTGTCGGTTGTGTTGTACGTCAGGTTGTGCTGCACAGCGTTGTGGGTTGTGTTGCACGGTGTTGTGGGTCGTGTTGTACATCAGGCTGTGCTGCACAGTGTCGGTTGTGTCACATGTCAGGCTGTGCTGCACGGTGTTGTGGGTTGTGTTGCACGTCAGCTTGTGTTGCACGGTGTTGTGGGTTGTGCTGTGTGTCAGGCTGTGCTGCACGGTGTTGTCGGTTGTGTTGTACATCAGGTTGTGCTGCACAGCGTTGTGGGTTGTGCTGCACGTCAGGTTGTGTCACATCAGGCTGTGCTGCATGGTGTTGTCGGTTGTGTCGTACGTCAGGTTGTGTTGCACAGCGTTGTGGGTTGTGTTGCACGTCAGGTTGTGTTGCACGGTGTTGTGGGTTGTGTTGTACATCAGGTTGTGTCACACATCAGGCTGTGCTGCGCACTGTTGTGTGTTGTGTTGCACAGCATTGTGGGTCGTGTTGCACATCAGGCTGTGCCGCACGGTGCTGTCGGTTGTGTCGTACGTCAGGTTGTGTTGCACAGCGTTGTGGGTTGTGCTGTGTGTCAGGCTGTGCCACACGGTGTTGTCGGTTGTGTCGCACGTCAGGTTGTGCTGCACAGCGTTGTGGGTTGTGTTGCGCAGTGTTGTGGGTTGTGTTGCACGTCAGGTTGTGTTGCACAGCGTTGTGTGTTGTGTTGTACGGTGTTGTTGGTCATGTTGCACGGTGTTGTGGGTTGTGTTGCACAGCATTGTGGGTCGTGTTGCATGTCAGGCTGTGCCGCACGGTGTTGTCAGTTGTGTCGCACGTCAGGTTGTGCTGCACAGCGTTGTGGGTCGTGTTGTGCATCAGGCTGTGCTGCACGGTGTCGGTTGTGTTGCACATCAGGCTGCGCCGCACGCTGTTGCCGGTTGTGCTGCACATCAGGTTGTGTTGCACGGTGTTGTGGGTTGTGCTGCACGTCAGGTTGTGTCACATCAGGCTGTGCCGCACGGTGTTGTCAGTTGTGTCGTACGTCAGGTTGTGCTGCACAGCGTTGTGGGTTGTGTTGCACGGTGTTGTGGGTCGTGTTGTGCATCAGGCTGTGCCGCACGGTGTCGGCTGTGTTGCCCGTCAGGCTGTGCTGCACGGTGTTGTGGGTTGTGTTGTACGTCGGGTTGTGTCACATCAGGCTGTGCCGCACGGTGTTGTCGGTTGTGTTGTACGTCAGGTTGTGTCGCACGTCAGGTTGTGTCGCACGGTGTTGTGGGTCGTGCTGCACGTCAGGCTGTGCCGCACGGTGTTGTCGGTTGTGTCGTACGTCAGGTTGTGTTGCACAGCGTTGTGGGTTGTGTTGCACGTCAGGTTGTGTTGCACGGTGTTGTGGGTTGTGTTGTACATCAGGTTGTGTCACACATCAGGCTGTGCTGCGCACTGTTGTGTGTTGTGTTGCACAGCATTGTGGGTCGTGTTGCCCGTCAGGCTGTGCTGCACGGTGTCGGTTGTGTTGCACATCAGGCTGCGCTGCACAGCGTTGTGGGTTGTGTTGCACGGTGTTGTGGGTCGTGTTGTGCATCAGGCTGTGCCGCACGGTGTCGGTTGTGCTGCACGTCAGGTTGTGTTGCACGGTGTTGTGGGTTGTGCTGCACGTCGGGTTGTGTCACGTCAGGCTGTGCCGCACGGTGTTGTCGGTTGTGTTGTACGTCAGGTTGTGTTGCACAGCGTTGTGGGTTGTGTTGCACAGCGTTGTGGGTCGTGTTGTATGTCAGGCTGTGCTGCACGGTGTTGTCAGTTGTGTTGCACATCAGGTTGTGTTGCACGGTGTTGTGGGTCGTGTTGTATGTCAGGCTGTGCCGCACGGTGTCGGTTGTGCTGCACGTCAGGCTGTGCTGCACGGTGTTGTGGGTTGTGCTGCACGTCAGGTTGTGCCGCACGCTGTTGCCGGTTGTGCTGCACATCAGGTTGTGTTGCACGGTGTTGTGGGTTGTGCTGCATGTCAGGTTGTGTCACATCAGGCTGTGCCGCACGGTGTTGTCGGTTGTGTCGCACTTCAGGTTGTGTTGCACAGCGTCGTGGGTCGCGTTGCACGGTGTTGTGGGTCGTGTTGCACGTCAGGCTGCGCCGCACGGCGTCGGTTGTGTCACGCGTCCGGCTGTGCCGCACGGTGTTGTGGGTTGTGTTGTATGTCGGGTTGTGTCACATCAGGCTGTGCCGCACGGTGTTGTTGGTTGTGTTGTACGTCAGGTTGTGTCGCACGTCAGGTTGTGTCGCACGGTGTTGTGGGTCGTGCTGCACGTCAGGCTGTGCCGCACGGTGTTGTGGGTTGTGCTGTGTGTCAGGCTGTGCCGCACGGTGTTGTCGGTTGTGTCGTACGTCAGGTTGTGTTGCACAGCGTTGTGGGTTGTGTTGCACGTCAGGCTGTGCTGCACGGTGTTGTGGGTTGTGTTGCACATCAGGCTGTGCCGCACGGTGTTGTCGGTTGTGTCGTACGTCAGGTTGTGTCGCACGGTGTTGTGGGTCGTGCTGCACGTCAGGCTGTGCCGCACGGTGTTGTCGGTTGTGTCGCACGTCAGGCTGCGCTGCACAGCGTCGTGGGTCGCGTTGCACGGTGTTGTGGGTCGTGCTGTACGTCAGGCCGTGCCGCACGGCGTCGGCTGTGTCACGCGTCCGGCTGTGCCGCACAAGCGGCGCCGTGCGCCTGTCCGCCCCGGGGACGAGCGCGCCCCTCGCCGCCTACCCCCCCTCGTCGCTCGTCCCCGCTCCGTGACGAGCTGTTGCCGCCCCCAACGTCCCCGATTGTGTCCCCGGCTGTTGTACCCCCGCCCCGGTCACGTTGTAACCCCCCCCAGCCCCCCAAATTTCTCTGGTTGGGGTCCCCGGGACCCCACCAGTGACAGTGACAAGATGCCACCGGTAACGGGGGGCGGGGGGGGACACGCGGTGACATTGGGGGGGGACGGGACACGCGGTGACATTGGGGGGGGGACACGGACACCCCCCCGGGTGACGGAGTGACCTGCACCCCACTGGTGACACGGTGACAAAAGGAGACCCTGTTAGGGGGCCCCCCCCAAACCTCCTGTTCCCCCCCCCCCAATCCCCCCTCCCTGCCCCCCCAACCCCTCCTGCTCCCCCAAATCCCCCTCCCTGCCCCCCCAACCCCTCCTGCCCCCCCCAAATCCCCCCTCCCTCCCCTCAACCCCCCCTCCCTGCCCCCAAACCTCCTGTTCCCCCAAAATCCCCCTGCCTTCCTCCCAACTGCCCCCCAAAATCCCCCTCCCTGCCCCCCCAACCCCTCCTGCTCCCCCAAATCCCCCTCCCTGCCCCCCCAAACCCCCCCTCCCCCTAATTGCCCCCAAACCCCCCTTTCTTGCCTCTTCCTGCCCCTAAAACCCCTCCTGCTCCCCCAAAATAACCTTCCTGCCCCCCAAACCCTCCAACACCACTTGCCTGTACCCCAAAATCTCCTGCTCCCCCTAAATACACTTTCCCTGCCCCAAACTGCCCCCCAACCCCTCCTGCCCCCCTAAATACCCCTCCCTGTCCCCCAAATCCTCCTGCTCCCCCCAAATACCTCTTTGCTACCCCAACTGCCCCCCAAACCCTCCTGCCCCCCTAAATACCCCTCCCTGCGCCCCAAAACCTCCTACTCCCCTAAATACCCCCCTCTGCCCCCCAAAACCCTCCTGCCCCTCCTAAATACCCCTCCCTGCACCCCAAAACCCCCTGCTCCCCCCAAATACCCTCTCCCTGCCCCAAACTGCCCCCCCAACCCCTCCTGCCCCCCTAAATACCCCTCCCTGCGCCCTAAACCCCCCTGCTCCCCCCAAATACCCTCTCCCTGCCCCCCAACCCCTCCTGCCCTGCTAAATCTCCCTCCCTGTCCCCCAAATCCTCCTGCTCCCCCCAAATACCCCTCCCTGTCCCCCAAAACCCATGCTCCCCCCAAATACCCCTCCCTGTCCCCCAAAACCCATGCTCCCCCCCAAATACCCTCTCCCTGCCCCAAACTGCCCCCCCAAACCTTCCTGCCCCCCTAAATACCCCTCCCTGTCCCCCAAAATCTCCTGATCCTCCCAAATATGCCTTCCCTGCCCCAAACCCTCCTGCCCCCCTAAATACCCCTCCCTGCACCCCAAAACCCCCTGCTCCCCTTAAATACCCCCCTCTCCCCCCCAAAACCCTCCTGCTCCCCCTAAATACCCCTCCCTGTCCCCCAAAATCTCCTGCTCCCCCCAAATACACTTTCCCTGCCCCAAACTGCCCCCCAAAACCCTCCTGCCCCCCTAAATACCCCTCCCTGCACCCCAAAACCCCCTGCTCCCCCCAAATACCCTCTCCCTGCCCCAAACTGCCCCCCAAAACCCTCCTGCCCCCCTAAATACCCCTCCCTGTGCCCCCAAACCCCCTGCTCCCCTTAAATACCCCCTCTGCCCCCCAAAACCCTCCTGCTCCCCCTAAATACCCCTCCCTGTCCCCCAAAATCTCCTGCTCACCCCAAATACCCTCTCCCTGCCCCAAACTGCCCCCCAAAACCCTCCTGCCCCCCTAAATACCCCTCCCTGTGCCCTAAAACCCCCTGCTCCCCTTAAATACCCCCCTCTGCCCCCCAAAACCCTCCTGCTCCCCCTAAATACCCCTCCCTGTCCCCCAAAACCTCCTACTCCCCCAAATACACCTTCCCTGCCCCAAACTGCCCCCCAAAACCCTCCTGCTCCCCCTAAATACCCCTCCCTGCGCTCCAAAACCCCCTGCTCCCCCCAAATACCCCCCTCTGCCCCAAACTGCCCCCCCAAACCCTCCTGCTCCCCCTAAATGCCCCCCTCTGCCCCCCAAACCTCCTGCACCCCCCAAATACCCTCTCCCTGCCCCAAACTGCCCCCCAAAACCCTCCTGCCCCCCTAAATACCCCTCCCTGTGCCCCCAAACCCCCTGCTCCCCTTAAATACCCCCTCTGCCCCCCAAAACCCTCCTGCTCCCCCTAAATACCCCTCCCTGTCCCCCAAAATCTCCTGCTCACCCCAAATACCCTCTCCCTGCCCCAAACTGCCCCCCAACCCCTCCTGCCCCCCTAAATACCCCTCCCTGCACCCCAAAACCCCCTGCTCCCCCCAAATACCCTCTCCCTGCCCCAAACTGCCCCCCCAACCCCTCCTGCCCCCCTAAATACCCCTCCCTGCGCCCTAAAACCCCCTGCTCCCCCCAAATACCCTCTCCCTGCCCCAAACTGCCCCCCCAACCCCTCCTGCCCCCCTAAATACCCCTCCCTGCGCCCTAAAACCCCCTGCTCCCCCCAAATACCCTCTCCCTGCCCCCCAACCCCTCCTGCCCTGCTAAATCTCCCTCCCTGTCCCCCAAATCCTCCTGCTCCCCCCAAATACCCCTCCCTGTCCCCCAAAACCCATGCTCCCCCCAAATACCCCTCCCTGTCCCCCAAAACCCATGCTCCCCCCCAAATACCCTCTCCCTGCCCCAAACTGCCCCCCCAAACCTTCCTGCCCCCCTAAATACCCCTCCCTGTCCCCCAAAATCTCCTGATCCTCCCAAATATGCCTTCCCTGCCCCAAACCCTCCTGCCCCCCTAAATACCCCTCCCTGCACCCCAAAACCCCCTGCTCCCCTTAAATACCCCCCTCTGCCCCCCAAAACCCTCCTGCTCCCCCTAAATACCCCTCCCTGTCCCCCAAAATCTCCTGCTCACCCCAAATACACCTTCCCTGCCCCAAACTGCCCCCCAAAATCCTCCTGCTCCCCCTAAATACCCCTCCCTGCGCCCTAAAACCCCCTGCTCCCCCAAATACCCTCTCCCTGCCCCAAACTGCCCCCCAAAACCCTCCTGCCCCCCTAAATACCCCTCCCTGCACCCCAAAACCCCCTGCTCCCCTTAAATACCCCCCTCTCCCCCCCAAAACCCTCCTGCTCCCCCTAAATACCCCTTTCTCGCCTCTTCCTGCCCCCAAACCCTCCTGCTCCCCCCAAATACCTCTTTGCTACCCCAACTGTCCCCCCAAACCCTCCTGCTCCCCCCAAATACCCCTTTCTCGCCCCTAACTGCTCCCCAAAGCCTCCTGCTCTCCCAAATCCCCTCTCTCTGCCTCCCCCGCAAACCCTCCTGCTCCCCTCATTCCCCCCCGCCTCTCCCACCCCCTCACGACCTCTCCCCGCCTCCCCCAGACCCTTCCCCGCCGTCCCTGAGGCCATCCCCGCCGCGCCGGCCTCGTTCCCCCTCCGTCGCCCCGGAGACAGGCCCAAGCCGCGGCCTTTCCCAGCGGCGGCGGCCGGGCCGGAGAGCGGCGGCGCGGGCGGGGCGAACGGGCGAGGCCGCGGCAGCACAGGCCGCTACCCGGAGCGGCGCTTCGGCAATCTCCGGCCGCTTCGGCAATCTCCGGCCGCTTCCGGCGGCGCTTCGGCAATCTCCGGCCGCTTCCGGCAGCGCTCGGCACTCGGAGGCGGAACCCGCAGAGCTCGGGCGCTGGGGGCGGGGCTTTCCGCGGCAGCACTTTATGAATTATTCATGAACCGGTCCCATCGCACGGGGGGGGAGCATCCCGCCGGGGTTACACAGAGCAGCCGCCCCTTCCCTCTCCCTCCCGCTCCCCTTTTCCTCCGGGGACGGTAACGAGACCCTCTGCCCCCTCCCCTCTCCACCACCTCTATCCCAGCGTCCCCCGCGCCGCTCATCCCCCCCTTCCTTTGCCTCTCCGCCGCTTGGTACGCTCCGACCACGCCCCCTCCCGCCCCTGCCGCTGCGCGCGGCCCGCCTCGCGCAGGGGGCGAGTCTATATAAGGAGGCGCGGGCGGCTCCACCGCTCAGTCGCGCCGGGGAGCGCGGAGCGGCCGGAGCTGAGGGGAGGGGGGGTCCCGGCGGGCGCCGGGGCCGTTTTGTGTCTGTTTGTGGGGTTGGTGCCGCCGCGGGGCCGGTTCCCCCGGTGGGGTTTGGCCGTTAAAGCGGCTGAGGGGTTTTGTTTTTTGTTTTTTTTTTTTTTTAAGTAGCTGAGGCGGTGTAAAGAACCGGCGCCATGCACGGTGGGCCACCTTCGGGTGATAGCGCCTGCCCGCTGCGCACCATCAAACGAGTCCAGTTCGGCATCCTCAGCCCCGATGAGATGGTACCGGGGACGGTTGGGGCGGGGGGGAACGGGGACCGGGGCGTTGAGGGGACGGCGGCTGAGGAGAAGAGGGGGAGCGGGAAATGGCGCCGGGGCACCGAGAGGGGGGGATAGAGAGGCCCCGGGGAAGGCGGGCGGTGCCCGATGGAGCGTAGCGCCCCCCGGAGGCTGGGGGCGGCGCTGTGGGGAAGAGGGGACATTGGGGTGCTCGGAGGGGGGGGAGCGCTAGGGGCTTCTAGAGGACTGTTGGGGACACTGGGGATGCTCAGGGGTGCCTTGGAGGAGAATTGGGGTGCTTTGGAGGGGTACTGGGGTGGCCAGGGGTGCCCTGGAGGGGTGTTGGGGTCCCTAGGGGTGCCCAGGAGGCCTCTGGAGGGGTGTTGGGGTCCCTAGGGGTGCCCAGGAGGCCTCTGGAGGGGTGTTGGGGTCTCTGGGGGTGGCCAGGGGTGCCCTGGAGGGTGTCTGGGGTGCTCTAGAGGGGTACTGGGGTGGCCAGGGGTGCCCTGGAGGAGTGTTGGGGTCCCTAGGGGTGCCCAGGAGGCCTCTGGAGGAGTGTTGGGGTCCCTGGGGGTGGCCAGGGGTGCCCTGGAGGGACATTGGGGTCCCTAGGGGTGTCCAGGAGGCTTCTGGAGGGCTGTTGGGGTCTCTGGGGGTGCCCAGGGGTGCCCTGGAGGGTGTCTGGGGTGCTCTAGAGGGGTACTGGGGTGTCCAGGGGTGCCCTGGAGGGGTGTTGGGGTCCCTAGGGGTGCCCAGGAGGCCTCTGGAGGAGTGTTGGGGTCCCTGGGGGTGGCCAGGGGTGCCCTGGAGGGACGTTGGGGTCCCTAGGGGTGGCCAGGAGGCCTCTGGAGGGACCTTGGGGTCCCTGGGGGGTGGCCAGGGTGCCTCTGGAAGAGCATTGGGGTGCTCTAGAGGGTACTGGGGTGGCCAGGGGTGCCCTGGAGGGGTGTTGGGGTCCCTAGGGGTGCCCAGGAGGCCTCTGGAGGGGTGTTGGGGTCCCTAGGGGTGCCCAGGAGGCCTCTGGAGGGGTGTTGGGGTCTCTAGGGGTGCCCAGGGGTGCCCTGGAGGGACATTGGGGTGCCCTGGAGGGGTACGGGGGTGGCCAGGGGTGCCCTGGAGGGACATTGGGGTGCCCTGGAGGGTGTCTGGGGTGCTCTAGAGGGGTACTGGCGTGTCCAGGGGTGCCCTGGAGGGGTGTTGGGCTCCCTAGGGGTGCCCAGGAGGCCTCTGGAGGGGTGTTGGGGTCCCTGGGGGTGGCCAGGGGTGCCCTGGAGGGACGTTGGGGTCCCTAGGGGTGGCCAGGAGGCCTCTGGAGGGACCTTGGGGTCCCTGGGGGGTGGCCAGGGTGCCTCTGGAAGAGCATTGGGGTGCTCTAGAGGGTACTGGGGTGGCCAGGGGTGCCCTGGAGGAGTGTTGGGGTCCCTGGGGGTGGCCAGGGGTGACCTGGAGGGGCATTGGGGTCCCTGGGGGTGCCCAGGAGGCCTCTGGAGGGCTGTTGGGGTCCCTGGGGGTGGCCAGGGGTGCCCTGGAGGGACATTGGGGTGCTTTGGAGGAGCCTTGGGGTCCCTGGGGGGTGTCTGGGGTGCTTTGGAGGAGTACTGGGGTGTCCAGGGGTGCCCTGGAAGGGCATTGGGGTCCCTAGGGGTGTCCAGGAGGCCTCTGGAGGGGCCTTGGGGTCCCTGGGGGTGCCCAGGGGTGCCCTGGAGGGGTCTTGGAGTACCTGGGGTGCTTTGGAGGGGTACTGGGGTGTGCAGGGGTGCCCTGGAGGGGTGTTGTGGTCCCTAGGGGTGCCCAGGGCCCCCCCCAGAAGAGCGTAGGGGTCTCTGGGTGTGCTCTGGTGGGGCATTGGGGGCCCCTGAAGGGGTGTTGGGGTGTCTGGGGGTGCCCAGGGGGCCTCTGGAAGAGCATTGGGGTGCTCTGGAGGAGTGTTGGGGTCCCTGGGAGTGGCCAGGGGTGCCCAGGGATACTTTAGAAGGATATTGGGGTGCCTGGAAGGACACTGGTGTTTCTTGGGGTGCCCTGGAGGGGTGTCAGGGTCACTGGGGGTGGCCCAGGAGCCTCAGGATTTTTTGGGGTGGCCTGGAAGTGCTCTGGGGTGCACTGGAGGGGCCTTGGGGTCCCTGGGGGGTGTCCAGGGTGCTTCTGGAAGAGCATTGGGGTGCTCTAGAGGGGTACTGGGGTGGCCAGGGGTGCCCTGGGGGTCTTTGGGGTGCCCTGAAGGGATGTTGGGGTCCCTGGGGGTGTCCAGGGAGCCTCTGAAGGGACATGGGGGTCCCTGGGGGGGTCTTTGGGGTGCCCTGAAGGGATGTTGGGGTCCCTGGGGGTGTCCAGGGAGCCTCTGAAGGGACATGGGGGTCCCCTGGAGCCACCTTGGGGTCCCCAGGTGTCAGGGGGCCCTTTTGGGGGTCTCTAGGAGAGTATTGGGGTGCTTGGAAGGTGGGTTGTAGTCACCTGGGGGGGGGTGTCTTGAGGTGCCCCCACATTTTTGGGGTGCCCCGTGGGTCCCTTGGGGTGCTTAGGAGCTGAATTGGGGGGGGGGGGACGGGGTCCCCATGTGCCTCAGTTTCCCCTCACACCCCCTCTTCCCCCCCCCCCCCCCCCCCCCCAGAAACGGATGTCGGTGACGGAGGGGGGCATCAAATACCCTGAAACGACAGAGGGGGGACGCCCCAAATTGGGGGGGCTCATGGACCCCCGTCAGGGCGTCATCGAGAGGACGGGGCGCTGCCAGACCTGTGCCGGTGAGCGAGGGGGGGGGCCCCCCCCAAACCCCCAAAACCCCACGGGGAATTCGGGGTGCGTTCCTGGGGGGGGGGGGATTTGGGGGTGCCTCTGTGTAGAGGAACTTTTTGGGGGGGCTGCTCTTCTTTGGAGGGGGCTCTTTTTTGGGGGAGTTCCTCAGTGTTAGGGGAGGAAAAAGGGGGTGATACCCTGGAGCACCCCATTTCCCCCCCCCCAAGTTTCTTAGTCCTACACAGGAGCCCCCCACCTCCATCCACATCCACTCTAGGACATTTTGGGGGTCCCCATCTTTTTGGGGGTCCCCTTTTCTCTTTTAGGGGAGCCCTATTTTTTGGAGGGGGGGATTTTCTGGGTCCTATCTTATGGCTGGAAAAGGGGGTGATCCCCAATAGCCCCCCCATTTTCACCCCACAAGTTGCAGGACCACCTTCCCTCAATATAGTCCCACTCTGCGTCTTTTGGGGGGGGGGTCCTCCTCTTTTGGGGGTCTTATCTTTTTTTGGGGGGGCTTTCTTTTTGGGGGGATCTGCTTTTTGAGGGGATCCCCCTTTTTTTGGGGGGGGGTTACCCCCTTCCAGCACCCAATTTCCCCCCGCCCACCACCTTCACCTCAACCCCAACTCCTGACCACGCTTCTGGTGGGATCCCCCCCCAAACCCATCTGCTCCCCCAACCCCTGGGGGGTCCCCCAAATCCCAAGGAACCCCCCCTAAAATAACGGGGTGCCCCCCCACACCCCCCCCAGGTAACATGACGGAGTGCCCGGGCCACTTTGGTCACATCGAGCTGGCCAAGCCCGTTTTCCACGTGGGCTTCTTGGGCAAGACCATGAAGATCTTGCGTTGCGTCTGCTTCTTCTGCTCCAAACTGCTGGTGGACTCGGTGAGACCCCCCAAAAAACCAGGGGGGGGTGTGTGTGTGTGTGGGGGGGTCACCACAGCCCCCCCAAATTGGGGATGACGATGGGGTTCATCTCTCACCTACCTGCCCTCCCAAAAAAAGCCCCGTGGTGGCACCTCGAAACCGTGGTGACACCGTTCCCTTTCCTCCACGTTGGGTTGTATCTCAGGAGGATCAGCCCCGGCTTCCCAGTTGGGTACTGGGACCAGTTTGGGGCCTCCTGGGATGGAGGTGGGCACCAACAGGAGGTGACAAGGTTGCGGGGGGGCACACTAAGAGGAGGTGACAAAGATGGGGGACGGACGGACACGGGGTTGTCACCTGCTGGGTGGTCCTTGGAGCCCTGGAGGTGGTGGGGGACGACGTTGGGATGGCGCCGAGCCCCTTGTGACCCCCAAACCCAGCTTTTGTGACCCCAAAACAGTCCCTTGTGACCCCAAAATGTCTCGTGACCCCAAAACCGTCTTTTTTTTTTTTTTTTTGAGCAGAACAACCCCAAAATCAAGGATATTTTGGGGAAATCGAAAGGGCAACCCAAGAAACGGCTGACGCACGTCTACGACCTCTGCAAGGGGAAGAACATTTGCGAGGGGGGCGAGGAGATGGACCACAAATTCGGGGTGGAACAACCCGAGGGTGACGAGGACCTCACCAAGGAGAAGGTGGGGACCCCCCCCCCCCCCCAAAATCCCCCCCACTTCCCTCCCCGGGGTGTGGGGGTCCCCCTCCGAAGTGTCCCCTGTGGGGGGCTGGACCCCGATGTCCCCTCAGAGGTGGATGTTGGGGTGGGATCTATCCCCGTCAGTGGCTTGTGGCCCCCCCCTGGTTGGGTTGTGGGGGTGGTGGCACCCCCCCCCGGTCCCCCTTAATGCCCTGGGGTCCCCCTTAATGCCCCTGGGTCCTTGTTGGCACCCCCCTTAATGCCCCCCTCTCCCCGTTAGCACCCCCCTTAATGCCCCTGTCACCCCGTTAACACCCCCTTAATGCCCCTGTCACCCCGTTAATGCCCCCCTCTCCCCGTTAACACCCCCATTAATGCCCCTGTCACCCCGTTAATGCCCCCCTCTCCCCGTTAACACCCCCATTAATGCCCCTGTCACCCCGTTAATGCCCCCCTCTCCCCGTTAACACCCCCATTAATGCCCCTGTCACCCCGTTAATGCCCCCCTCTCCCCGTTAACACCCCCATTAATGCTCCTGTCACCCCGTTAATGCCCCCCTCTCCTCGTTAACACCCCCCTTAATGCCCCTGTCACCCCCGTTAATGCCCCCCTCTCCCCGTTAACACCCCCTTAATGCCCCTGTCACCCCCGTTAATGCCCCCCTTTCCCCGTTAACACCCCCCTTAATGCCCCTGTCACCCCGTTAATGCCCCCCTCTCCCCGTTAACACCCCCTTAATGCTCCTGTCACCCCGTTAATGCCCCCCTCTCCCCATTAACACCCCCCTTAATGCCCCTGTCACCCCGTTAATGCCCCCCTCTCCTCGTTAACACCCCCCTTAATGCCCCTGTCACCCCGTTAATGCCCCCCTCTCCCCGTTAACACCCCCCTTAATGCTCCTGTCACCCCGTTAATGCCCCCCTCTCCCCGTTAACACCCCCATTAATGCCCCCGTGACCCCATTAATGCCCCCCTCTCCCCGTTAACACCCCCTTAATGCCCCTGTCACCCCGTTAATGCCCCCCTCTCCCCGTTAACACCCCCCTTAATGCCCCTGTCACCCCGTTAATGCCCCCCTCTCCCCGTTAACACCCCCCTTAATGCCCCTGTCACCCCCGTTAATGCCCCCCTTTCCCCGTTAACACCCCCCTTAATGCCCCTGTCACCCCGTTAATGCCCCCCTCTCCCCGTTAACACCCCCTTAATGCTCCTGTCACCCCGTTAATGCCCCCCTCTCCCCATTAACACCCCCCTTAATGCCCCTGTCACCCTGTTAATGCCCCCCTCTCCCCGTTTACACCCCCATTAATGCCCCCTTTGACCCCATTAATGCCCCTCTCCCCATTAACGCCCCCTTAATGCTCCTGTGACCCCGTTAATGCTCTCCTCTCCCCATTAACACCCCATTAATGCTCCTGTGACCCCATTAATGCCCCCCTTTCCCCATTCACATCCCCTTAATGCTCCTGTCACCCCGTTAATGCCCCTCTCCCCATTAACACCCCCATTAACACCCCCTGTGACCCCATTAATGCCCCTCCTCCCCATTCACACCCCCCTTAATTCCTCTGTGACCCTGTTAATGCCCCCCTCTCCCCCTTAACACCCCTGTTAATGCCCCTGTCACCCCATTAACGCCCCTTTCTCCCCATTAACACCCCCTTAATGCCCCCGTGACCCCATTAATGCCCCCCTCTTCCCGTTAACACCCCCCTTAATGCCCCTGTCACCCCGTTAATGCCCCCTCTCCCCGTTAACACCCCCTTAATGCCCCTGTCACCCCGTTAATGCCCCCCTCTCCCCGTTAACACCCCCCTTAATGCCCCCCTCTCCCCGTTAACACCCCCCTTAATGCCCCTGTCACCCCGTTAACACCCCCCTTAATGCCCCTGTCACCCTGTTAATGCCCCCCTCTCCCCGTTTACACCCCCATTAATGCCCCCTGTGACCCCATTAATGCCCCTCTCCCCATTAACACCCCATTAATGCTCCTGTGACCCCATTAATGCCCCCCTTTCCCCATTAACACCCCCTTAATGCCCCCGTGACCCCATTAATGCCCCCCTCTCCCCATTCACACCCCCATTAATGCCCCTGTGACCCCATTAATGCCCCCCTCTCCCCGTTAGCACCCCCTTTAATGCCCCATCATCCCATTAATGCCCCCCTCTCCCCATTCACACCCCCATTAATGCCCCTGTGACCCCATTAATGCCCCCGTCTCCCCGTTAGCACCCCCCATTAATGCCCCCCTCTCCCCATTAACACCACCTTAATGCCCCTGTCACCCCGTTAATGCTCCCCTCTCCCCATTCCCACCCCCATTAATGCCCCCGTGACCCCATTAATGCCCCCTCTCCCCATTAACACCCCCATTAATGCCCCCATGACCCCATTAATGCTCTCCTTTCCCCATTAACACCCCGTTAACACCCCTGTGACCCCGTTAACGCCCCCATCTCCCCCTTACCCCCTCCCAGGGCCACGGAGGGTGCGGGCGGTACCAGCCCCGCATCCGTCGCTCGGGTCTGGAGCTCTACGCCGAGTGGAAGCACGTCAACGAGGATTCGCAGGAGAAGAAGATCCTGCTCAGCCCCGAGCGGGTGCACGAGATCTTCAAGCGCATCTCGGATGAGGAATGCTTCGTCTTGGGCATGGACCCCAAATTCGCCCGCCCCGAATGGATGGTCTGCACCGTCCTGCCCGTACCCCCTCTTTCCGTGCGCCCCGCCGTCGTCATGCAGGGCTCTGCCCGCAACCAGGTGGGACCCGGATGCTGGGGTCTGCTTTTTGGGGGGGTTCCAGGAGGTATTGGGATGCCTGGGGTGGGGGGCAGCCCCCGAACCTCCTTTTTGTGCCCCCCACTGTGGTCACGCAGGGCTCTGCCCGCAACCAGGTGGGGCCCGGATGCTGGGGTCTGCTTTTTGGGGGGGTCCCAGGGAGGTATTGGGGTGCCTGGGGTGGGGGGCAGCCCCCAAACCTCCTTTTTGTGCCCCCCACTGTCGTCATGCAGGGCTCTGCCCGCAACCAGGTGGGGCCCGGATGCTGGGGTCTGCTTTTTGGGGGGGTTCCAGGGAGGTATTGGGGTGCCTGGGATGGGGGGCAGCCCCCGAACCTCCTTTTTGTGCCCCCCACTGTGGTCACGCAGGGCTCTGCCCGCAACCAGGTGGGGCCCGGATGCTGGGGTCTGCTTTTTGGGGGGGTCCCAGGGAGGTATTGGGGTGCCTGGGGTGGGGGGCAGCCCCCGAACCTCCTTTTTGTGCCCCCCACTGTCGTCACGCAGGGCTCTGCCCGCAACCAGGTGGGGCCCGGATGCTGGGGTCTGCTTTTTGGGGGGGTCCCAGGGAGGTGTTGGGGTGCCTGGGGTGGGGGGCAGCCCCCGAACCTCCTTTTTGTGCCCCCCACTGTCGTCACGCAGGGCTCTGCCCGCAACCAGGTGGGGCCCGGATGCTGGGGTCTGCTTTTTGGGGGGGTCCCAGGGAGGTATTGGGGTGCCTGGGAAGTATTGGGGTGCCTGGGGTGGGGGGCAGCCCCCGAACCTCCTTTTTGTGCCCCCCACTGTGGTCACGCAGGGCTCTGCCCGCAACCAGGTGGGGCCCGGATGCTGGGGTCTGCTTTTTGGGGGGGTCCCAGGGAGGTATTGGGGTGCCTGGGGTGGGGGGCAGCCCCCGAACCTCCTTTTTGTGCCCCCCACTGTCGTCACGCAGGGCTCTGCCCGCAACCAGGTGGGGCCCGGATGCTGGGGTCTGCTTTTTGGGGGGGTCCCAGGGAGGTGTTGGGGTGCCTGGGGTGGGGGGCAGCCCCCGAACCTCCTTTTTGTGCCCCCCACTGTCGTCACGCAGGGCTCTGCCCGCAACCAGGTGGGGCCCGGATGCTGGGGTCTGCTTTTTGGGGGGGTCCCAGGGAGGTATTGGGGTGCCTGGGAAGTATTGGGGTGCCTGGGGTGGGGGGCAGCCCCCGAACCTCCTTTTTGTGCCCCCCACTGTGGTCACGCAGGGCTCTGCCCGCAACCAGGTGGGGCCCGGATGCTGGGGTCTGCTTTTTGGGGGGGTCCCAGGGAGGTATTGGGGTCCCTGGGAAGTATTGGGGTGCCTGGGGTGGGGGGCTGCCTATGCCCCCCATCCTACGTGATGATATTGGGGTGCACACAGGGCTCTGCCTGCAACCAGGTGGGACCCAGATGCTGGGGTCCACTTTTTTGGGGGGGGGGTCCCTGGGGAGGAATTGGGGTGTCTGGGTGGGTATTGGGGTCCCCAGCGGGGGGTTGCCCGTGCCACCCCTCCTACGTGACGATAGTGGGGTGCACACAGGGTTGTGGGGGGGTCCCTGGGGAGGTATCGGGGTGATGTTGGGGTGTCCTCGAGGTGGGGGGCTGCCTGTGAACCCCCCTCTGTGTACCCCACTATCATGAAGGTCTTGAGGGGGGGATTTTGGGGTCCCTGGGAAGGTTTTGGGGGGCATTCCCAGACTCCAGGGTCCCCGATGTGGTTTGAGGGGTGTCCCCAATGGGATTTGGGGGAGTCCTTGGACTTTGGGGTCCCCTGATGGACTTTGGGGGGGGGCACTGTGTTTTTGGGGGGGGTACCCCCCACATCAGGGTCCTCGATGCAATTGGGGGGGGTCCCCTGGTGCTCTTTTGGGGTGTCCCCAGTTGTTGGGGTCCATGATTGATTTTAGGGGGTCCTTGGTGCCCTTTGGGGGGGTCCTTGGTGCCCTTTGGGGGGGTCCCCCAGTGCCTTTTGGGGTGTCCCCAGTTGTTGGGGTCCATGATTGATTTTAGGGGGTCCCTGGTGCCCTCTGGGGGGGGTCCCCAATGCACTTTGGGGGGCCCCCCATCCCAGGATCCCCAATGTACTTTTGGGGTGTCCCCAGTTGTTGGGGTCCATAATTGATTTTAGGGGTTCCCTGGTGTCCTTTGGGGGGGGGGGGGTCCCCATCCCAGGATCCCCAGTGTACTTTGTGGGGGTCCCCAGTGCCTTTTGGGGGGTCCCCCGGTGTCCTTTGGGGGTGTCCCCAGTTGTTGGGGTCCATGATTGATTTTAGGGGTCCTTGGTGCCCTTTGGGGGGGTCCCGGTGCCCTTTGGGGGTGTCCCCAGTTGTTGGGGTCCATGATTGATTTTAGGGATCCTTGGTGCCCTTTGGGGGTGTCCCCACTTGTTGGGGTCCCCCAGTGCCTTTTGGGGTGTCCCTTGGTGCCCTTTGGGGTGTCCCCACTTGTTGGGGTCCCCGACCCACTTTGGCGGGAGGGGGGGCGTCCCCCACCCCAGGATCCCCGACGCACTTTGGGCTGTCCCCACATTTTCAAGCTTCATTTTGGGGCTTCCCCGACGCATTTGGGGCGCTCTACTACCCGTGCCGCGGGGCTCCCCCTGATTCTGTCCGTCCCCCCATTAATTTTTGGGGTGTCGTCCCCCCCCCCCCCTTGCCCCCCAGGACGACCTGACCCACAAGTTGGCCGACATCGTGAAGATCAACAACCAGCTGCGCCGGAACGAGCAGAACGGGGCGGCCGCCCACGTCATCGCCGAGGACGTCAAGCTCCTCCAGTTCCACGTGGCCACCATGGTGGACAACGAGCTGCCCGGCTTGCCACGGGTCAGGCAGGGGCGCAGGCAGGGGCGCAGGCAGGGCGAGGGGGGAGCGTGGGCAGGGGGGTGCAGGCAGGGTGTGTGTGGGGGTGCGGGCAGGGGGCAGGCAGGGTGTGGGGGGAGCACAGGCAGGGGTGCAGGCAGGGCATGGGGGGGAGCGTGGGCAGGGGGGTGCAGGCAGGGTGTGTGGGGGGGTGCAGGCAGGGGTGCAGGCAGGGCATGGGGGAAGCACAGGCAGGGTGCAGGCAGGGCGAGGGGGGAGCGTGGGCAGGGGGGTGCAGGCAGGGTGTGTGTAGGGGTGTGGGCAGGGGTGCAGGCAGGGCATGGGGGGAGCGTGGGCAGGGGGGGTGCAGGCAGGGTGTGTGGGGGGGTGCAGGCAGGGCATGGGGGAAGCACAGGCAGGGTGCAGGCAGGGCGAGGGGGGAGCGTGGGCAGGGGGTGCAGGCAGGGTGTGTGTGGGGGTGCAGGCAGGGGGCAGGCAGGGTGAGGGGGGAGCGTGGGCAATGGGTGCAGGCAGGGTGTGAGGGGAGTGCGGGCAGGGGGTGCAGGCAGGGTGTGGGGGGAGCACAGGCAGGGTGCAGGCAGGGTGAGGGGGGAGCGTGGGCAGGGGGGTGCAGGCAGGGTTGTGTGTGGGGGTGCAGGCAGGGTGCAGGCAGGGTGTGGGGGAGCGTGGGCAATGGGTGCAGGCAGGGTGTGGGGGGGGTGCAGGCAGGGGTGCAGGCAGGGCAAGGGGGGAGTGTGGGCAGGCAGGGCATGGGGGAAGCACAGGCAGGGCGCAGGCAGGGCGAGGGGGGAGCGTGGACAGGGGGTGCAGGCAGGGGGCAGGCAGGGTGTGGGGGGAGCGTGGGCAATGGGTGCAGGCAGGGTGAGGGGGGAGCACAGGCAGGGGTGCAGGCAGGGCGTGGGGGGAGCACGGGCAGGACCGGATGGGAGCGAGGGTAGGGGTGCAGGCAGCACAGGCAGGGAGTGCAGGCAGCACAGGCAGGGAGCGCTGGGAGTGCAGGCAGGGGCAGGGCGTGGTGGGAGCGTCAGCGAGGAGTTGGTAGAGCAGGCAGGGGGTGCAGGCAGGACAGGCAGGGCATGGTGCGGGCAGGGGTAGGGTATGGTAAGCGCAGGCAGGGAGTGCTGGGAGTGCAGGCAGGGCATGTAGGCAGCATAGGCAGGGAGCAGGCAGGGGGTGCAGGCAGGGGGTGCTGGGGGTGCAGGCAGGGAACAGGCAGGGTCTGTGTGGGGGTGCAGGCAGGGGTGCTGGGGAGTGCAGGCAGGGGGGTGGGCAGGCCATGCCGGGAATGCAGGCAGGGAGTGCCCAGAGTGCAGGCATGCTGGGAGTGCAGGCAGGAGCAAGGCATGCTGGGAGTGCAGGCAGGAGCAAGGCATGCTGGGAGCCCCTGACACCCCCCCCCCCCCCCCAGCGACTGGGGACAGGTCCCAGGGAGGGCCGGGCCGTGTGTGTGTGTCCCCCCCCAATGCCAAATTTCGGGGGGCGGGGGGGGGGTCTTGAGGGCTCAACCCCCCCGAACCCCCTTTTTTGCCCCCCCTCCAGGCCACGCAGAAGGTGGGGGAGTCCCCAAATATTTGATGCCCCCCCCAAACCCCTCCATGCGCCCCCCCCCCCCCCCCAAACCAGGGATGGGTCCGGGCGGGTTCGCTGCCCCCCTCACCCTCTCCTCTCCCCCCCGCTTGCTGATGCCCAATCTGGGGGGGCTCCCAGGGGCTCGAGCCCCCCTTGAACCCCCTTTTTTTGCCCCCCCCCCCCGACGTAAAAGCTGGGGGGGGGCCCCCCAGGCTTCTCCTTGTCCCCCCCCAAACTTCTTGTCCCCCCCAAACGATGCAGAAACCAGTGCCGGGCCCCCCCAGTCGGGGTTGCGCATCCCCTCCAGCTGACACCAATTCTTGGGGGGATTTTTGGGGGGGTCAAGCCCCCCTTGAACCCCCTTTTTTTGCCCCCCCCCCATGACGTAAAAGCCGGGGGGCCCCCCCCGGGGGGGTTTATCCCCTCCTTGTCCCCCCCAAACGATGCAGAAACCAGTGCCGGGCCCCCCAGTCGGGGTTGCGCATCCCCTCCAGCTGACACCAAATCTTTGGGGGGAATTTTTTTGGGGGGGGGGGTGGGGGGTCGAGGCCCCCTTGAACCCCCTTTTTTTTGCCCCCCCCCCATGACGTAGAAGCCGGGGGGGCCCCCAGGGGGGGGGTTTATCCCCTCCTTGTCCCCCCCAAACGATGCAGAAGCCGGGCCAGGCCCCCCAGTCGGGGTTGCGCATCCCCTCCAGCTGACGCCAAATCTTTGGGGGAATTTGGGGGGGGTCGAGCCCCCCTTGAGCCCTCTTTTCTTGCCCCCCCCCACGACGTAAAAGCTGGGGGGGCCCCCAGGCTTCTCCTTGTCCCCCCCAAACTTCTTGTCCCCCCCCCAAACGATGCAGAAACCAGTGCCAGGCCCCCCGGTCGGGGTTGCGCATCCCCTCCAGCTGACGCCAATTCTCGGGGAGATTTTTGGGGGGGTCGAGCCCCCCTTGAACCCCCTTTTTTTGCCCCCCCCATGACGTAGAAGCCGGGGGGGGCCCCCAGGGGGGGGTTTATCCCCTCCTTGTCCCCCCAAACGATGCAGAAGCCGGGCCAGGCCCCCAGTCGGGGTTGCGCATCCCCTCCAGCTGACGCCAAATCTTTGGGGGGAATTTGGGGGGGGTCGAGCCCCCCCTTGAGCCCCCTTTTCTTGCCCCCCCCATGACGTAAAAGCTGGGGGGGGGGGCCCAGGCTTCTCCTTGTCCCCCCCAAACTTCTTGTCCCCCCCAAACAATGCAGAAAACTTAGTGCTGGGCCCCCCCAGTCGGGGTTGCGCATCCCCTCCAGCTGACGCCAAATCTTTGGGGGGAACTTTTGGGGGGGTGGGGGGGGTCGAGCCCCTTCCTGACCCCCCCCCCATTTTTTTTCGCCCCCTCAGGCCATGCAGAAGGTGGGGGGGTCCCCCCAAATGTTTGATGCCCCCCCTCCCCGCGCCCCCCACCCAAGCCAGGGATGGGTCCGGGCGGGTTCGCTGCCCCCCTCACCCTCTCCTCTCCCCCCCGCTTGCTGATGCCCAATCTGGGGGGGCTCCCAGGGGCTCGAGCCCCCCTTGAACCCCCTTTTCTTGCCCCCCCCATGACGTAAAAGCTGGGGGGGGCCCCCAGGCTTCTCCTTGTCCCCCCCAAACTTCTTGTCCCCCCCAAACGATGCAGAACCAGTGCGGGCCCCCCGGTCGGGGTGCGCATCCCCTCCAGCTGACGCCAATTCTCGGGGAGATTTTTGGGGGGGTCGAGCCCCCCTTGAACCCCCTTTTTTTGCCCCCCCCCCCCCCATGACGTAGAAGCCGGGGGGGCCCCCAGGGGGGTTTATCCCCTCCTTGTCCCCCCCAAACGATGCAGAAACCAGTGCCGGGCCCCCCCAGTCGGGGTTGCGCATCCCCTCCAGCTGACGCCAATTCTCGGGGAGATTTTTGGGGGGGTCGAGCCCCCCTTGAACCC